>NC_058406.1:95793525-95836311 GCF_002201575.2 Neomonachus schauinslandi | reverse complement strand
TATGTCTGTTTTTGTGCCAGTACCATGCTGTCTTGGTGATCACAGCTTTGTAATATAGCTTGAAATTGGGCAACGTGATGCCCCCAGCTTTGTTTTTCTCTTTCAACATTTCCTTGGCGATTCAGGGTCTTTTCTGATTCCATACAAATTTTAGGATTGTTTGTTCCAGCACTTTGAAAAATGTCATTGGAATTTTGATCGGGATGGCATTGAAGGTATAGATTGCTCTGGGTAGCATAGACATTTTAACAATGTTTATTCTTCTGATCCATGAGCATGGAATATTTTTCCATCTTTTTGTGTCTTCTTCAATTTCTTTCATGAGTGTTCTGTAGTTCCTAGAGTATAGATCCTTTACATCTTTGGTTAGGTCTATTCCGAGGTATCTTATGGTTTTTGGTGCTATTGTAAATGGAATCGTTTCTCTAATTTCTCTTTCTACAGTTGTGTTGTTAGTGTATAAGAAAGCAACAGATTTCTGTGCCTTGATTTTGTATCTTGCCACATTACTGAATTGCTGTATGAGTTCTAGTAATTTGGGGGTGGAGTCTTTCAGGTTTTCCACATAAAGTATCATGTCGTCTGCGAAAAGAGAGAGTTTGACTTCTTCTTTGCCAATTTGAATACCTTTTATTTCTTTTTGTTGTCAGTTTGCTCTTGCTAGGACTTCTAGTACTATGTTGAACAATAGTGGCGAGAGTGGGCATCCTTGACGTGTTCCTGATCTTAAGGGAAAGGCTCTCAGCTTTTCCGCACTGAGGATGATACTTGCTGTGGGTTTTTCATAGATGGATTTTATGAACTTGAGGAATGTTCCCTCTATCCCTATACTCTGAAGAGTTTTAATCAGGAAAGGATGTTGTATTTTGTCAAATGCTTTTTCTGCATCAATTGAGAGGACCGTATGGTTCTTCTCCCTCCTCTTATTAATGTGTTCTATCATTGATTGATTTGAGAATGTTGAACCGCCCCTGCATCCCAGGGATAAATCCCACTTGGTCGTGGTGGATGATCCTTTTAATGTATTGTTGGATCCTATTAGCTAGGTTTTGTTGAGGATTTTGGAATCCATATTCATCAGGGATATCGGTCTGAAATTCTCCTTTTTGATGGGGTCTTTGCCTGGTTTGGGGATTAAGGTAATGCTGGCCTCATAGAATGAGTTTGGAAGTTTTCCTTCTGTTTCTATTTTTTGAAACAGCTTCAGTAGAATAGGTATTATTTCTTCTTTGAATGTTTGGTAGAATTCCCCAGGGAATCCATCAGGCCCTGGACTCTTGTTTTTTGGGAGGTTTTTGATCACTGCTTCAATCTCATTACTGGTTATTGGCCTATTCAGGTTGTCAATTTCTTCCTGTTTCAGTCTTGGCAGGTTATAGGTTTCCAGGAAGGCCTCCATTTCATCCAGATTGCTCAGTTTATTGGCATATAGTTGTTGATAATAATTTCTAATAATTGTTTCTATTTCCTTGGTGTTAGTCGTGATCTCTCCCCTTTCATTCATAATTTTATTAATTTGGGTCCTTTCTCTTTTCTTTAGGATAAGTCTGGCCAGTGGTTTATCGATCTTATTAATTCTTTCAAAGAACCAACTTCTAGTTTTGTTGATCTGATCTACTGTGTTTCTGGTTTCTAATTCATTGATTTCTGCTCTAATTTTAATTATTTATCTTCTAATGCATGGCTTAGGTGTCGTTTGTTGCTTTTCCTCTAGTTCTTTAAGGTGTAGAGTTAGTTGGTTGTTATCAATATGACTCTTTATTTTGGTTAACAGTTGGCTTATGTAGTTGGCTGCTCCCATCTTGGGGGCATAGATAGTTACAATTGTTAGATCTTCTTGTTGGATTGACCCTTTAAGAATGATATAGTGTTCTTCTGTGTCTCTAATTAGAGACTTTAGTTTAAAATCTAATTTGTCTGATATAAGAATTGCTACCCCACTTTCTTTTCAGGTCCGCTGGCATGGAAGATGGATCTCCATCCCTTCACTTTCAGTCTGGATGTATCTTTAGGTTCAAAATGAGTCTCTTGTAGGCAGCATATGGATGGGTCCTGTCTTTTTATCCAATCTGCAACCCTGTGCCATTTTACGGGAGCATTTAGGCCATTCACGTTGAGAGTGATTATTGAAAGATATGAATTAATTGTCATCATGTTGCCTGTGAAGACGTTGTTTTTATAGATTGTCCCTGCAAATTTCTTTTTTTTTTTTTAAGATTTTATTTATTTTTCAACAGAGAGAGAGAGACAGTGAGAGAGGGAACAAAAGCAAGGGGGAGTGGGAGAGGGAGAAGCAGGCTTCCCGCTGAGCAGGGTGCCCAATGTGGGACTCGATCCCAGGACCCTGGGATCATGACCCGAGCTGAAGGCAGACACTTAACGACTGAGCCACCCAGGCACCCTGTCCCTGTAAATTTCTGTTGTATATCACTCTTCCCTTTCTCCTTTTACAGAACCCCCACTTAATATTTCTTGCAGGGCTGGCTTAGTGGTCACATATTCTTTCAGTTTCTGCCGGTTGTGGAAGCTCTACATCTCTCCATCCATTCTAAATGAAAGCCTTGCCAGATAAAGTATTCTTGGCTGCATGTTCTTCTCATTTAGTACCCTGAATATGTCTTGCCAGGCCTTTCTGGCTTGCCAGGTCTCTGTGGATAGGTCTGATGTTATTCTGATGTTCCTCCCTCTGTACGTAAGGAATCTCTTCCCCCTAACTGCCCTTAAGATGGTTTCCTTGGTTCTAAGATTTGCAAGTTTTACTATTACATGCCGGGGTGTTGGCCTGTTTTCCTTGATCTTGGGACAGGTCCTCTCTGCCTCTAGGATGCGAATGTTTGTTTTGTTCCCCAGATTAGGGACATTCTCAGCTACGATTTGCTCAAATACATCTTCTAGTCCTCTCTCTCTCTCCACTCCCTCCGGGATTCCAATTATTCTGACATTGGAATGCTTCATGATGTCACTTATTTCTCTGATTCTATTTTCATGGATTCTGAGTTGTTTTTCCCTGGCCTCCTCTTTTCCCTTTTTATCTATTATATTGTCTTCCAGGTTGCTTATTCGTTCTTCTGCCTCAGTTACCCTAGCTGTTAGATTATCTAGATTGGATTGGATCTCATTGATAGCATTTTTAAGTTCTGCCAATTCAGCTTTCATTTCTGCCCTTAGAGACTCTATGTTGCCATTAATTGATTTCCCCATTCTAGCCATTGTCTTCACAATTGCTAGCCTGAATTCCATCTCCGACATGTTGGTTATATCTGCATCCATTTGTAAATCTGCAGCATAAGTCATAATCTCTGAGTCTTTTCTATTTTGGGGGCTCCTCCTCCTAGTCATTCTGTTGATGGGTGTTTGAGGGAATGTATAGAGTCCAAATTATGGACCAGAACCCAAGCAAGATGCACCTGTTTTCTTGGGACCTTAGGGTTGCTGGCCTCTTGTTTTCCCAGACTGTCTTCTGTGGGAGGGGCCTGCCACGCTGTTACTCAGGCAACCCTGTTTGTGCAGAGTTGCCCTGCGCCCCTGTGGTGGGAGATGGGCTCAGTGGGAATCAGTTTTGGGGGCTTTTGTTCTCTGGTGGCTTTCCCTGGCAGCTTTCCGCATCTCTTCCATGAGTCAGAGCAGAAGAGACCGTTTCCAACCCTCTGCCTCAGAGCAGAGAGACCTCAGTCTGTTCTTCAGTGAGCTCTCCAGGCCACACTGTCTCCGTTTCTGTCCGTGCTGCTATAAACAGCAGCGTCCTGGGTTGTGCGCCCCTCCGCAGCACCCCCAGTCCTGCCTCCAGGTTGGGGCACATCTCTGCCCTTTGTGCTTCTAAAACTGCCAGCCACTCCCAGTTCACCCACGTGACCCCACAGCTCAGGGTTTCTGCCCCGGGGGCTGCCCTAAAGTCCTTTCCCTGCTGCTACCGGTCTGCGAGTCTGTGCCCTGTCCCCAGCGCGGGAGGCTGTCACTCACTGGCGGTAAGATCCCCACAGTTAGGCACCCTCCCGCTGCTGTTTATCCTCTGATATCTGCCCGCAGAATCATGGCTCCCTGCTTTGTACCTCAAAACCAACCGCCTGCGATACTCTGTTTGTAGAGATCCAGATCTTCTTACATCTCAGGCTGGTTTCGTGGGTGCTCAGAGTGGTCTGGTGGATATCCAGTTCAATTCTGGGGACCAGTTGAATTAGGGTCCCCTACTCCTCCACCATCTTTCATCTCCCTGCACTGCATCTTTTTTATCCATTCATCTGCCAATGAACATCTGGGCTCTTTCCATATTTTGGCTATTGTGGACATTGCTGCTATAAACATTGGGGTGCATGTGACCCTTGAATCACTATGTTTATATCTTTTGGATAAATACCTACTAGTACCATTGTTGGGTTATAGGGTAGCTCTATTTTAACTTTTCGAGGAACCTCCATACTGTTTTCCAGAGTGGCTGCACCAGTTTGCATTCCCACGAACAGTGTAAGAGGATTCCCCTTTCTTTGCATCCTTGCCAACATCTGTTTCTTCCTGGGTTGTTAATTTTAGCCAAATGGGATTTGTTCTATAAATGGAAGGCTGGTTCATTATTTGAAAATCAATCAACACAATCCACCTTATTAATAGGCTGAAGAAAAATCACATGATCATTTTAATTGCTAAAGAAAACATATTTGATAATATTCAATACCCATTCATGATGAAATAACTAGGAATAGAGGAAAACTTCCTCATCTTGAAAATGAGCACTTAGAAAAAATTTAGAGTTAACATTATTCTTAATGGCAAAAGAGGAAATGCTTTCCCCCTAAGATCAGGAACAAGGCAAGGTTGTCTTCTCTGACCAGTTTTGTAGAATATATTGCTAGACATTCTAGCTAGTACAATGGGCAAGAAAAGGGAAAAAAGGGTATACAGATCAGGGAGGAAGGAAGGAAGGAAGGGAGAAGGAAGGAAGGAAGGAACTCTCTTTGCAAATGACATGACTGTCTATTTTTAAAATCCTACGGAATCAGCAACAACAACAAAAACCTCCTACAAGCAATACATGTGTTCAACAAGGTCACAGGCCACAAGGCAAATGTACAAAAGCTAACTGTATTTCTATATACTAGCAATGAACACGTGGATACTGAAATTTAAAACATCACGTCATTTACAACCACTCAAAAAAATGAAATAATTAGGTGTAAATCTAACAAACCACGTACAGGACTTGTATGCTGAAAACTACAAAATGCTAATGAAAGAAACCAAGATCAATATAAATGGAGAGACATACCCTGTTCATAAACTGGAAGACTCAATTTAGTAAAGAAGTCAGTTCTCCCCAGACTGACATACAGGTTTAATGCAATTCATATTAAATAGTCTGCCAGACTTTTTGCAGATATACACAAGGTTATTCAAAAATTCAGATGCAAATGCAAAGAACTGAGGTAGCTAAAACAATTTTTGAAAAGAGTAAAATGTGTGGAATCTACCCAACTTCATGACTGACTATACAGCTGGAGTAGTGAAGACTGTGTGGTGTTGGAGGGGTGCACACATAGGTCAATGGAAGAGAACAGGGAATCCAGAAGTAGACCCACATAAATATGCCAAGCTGATTTTTGATAAGGTTGCAAACAATGTTGGAGCATGTGGTCATCTGAGGGCAAAATAATCAACCCTGATCTACATAAAAATAAACTCAAATTGGATCACGGACTTAAATGTAAACTACAAAGTTGTGAAATTTTAGGGGAAATAAAAAAGAGAAAAATCTTTGGGATCTGGGGCTAGGCCAAGTTCTTAGACTTGACACTAAAAGCATGATTCATAAAAGGGAAAATTGATAAGATGGATTTCACTGAAGTTAAGAACACTGGCTCTTCAAAATACTTCATTAAGAGAATAAAGAGACAAGCCAAATACTGGAAGGAAATATTGGCAAACCACATATCTGGCAAGAGGCTAGGATCTAAATTCGGACTTCAGGTTCTATTACAAAGCTGTCATCATCAAGACAGTATGGTACTGGCACAAATACAGACACATAGATCAATGGAACAGAATAGAAAGCCCAGAAATGGACCCTCAACTCTATGCTCAATTCATCTTCGACAAAGCAGGAAAGAATGTCCAATGGAAAAAAGACAGTCTCTTCAACAAATGATGCTGGGAAAATTGGACAGCCACATGCCAAAGAATGAAACTGGACCATTTCCTTACACCACACACAAAAATAGACTCAAAATGGATGAAAGACCTAAATGTGAGACAGAAATCCATCAAAATCCTAGAGGAGAACACAGGCAGCAACGTCTTCGACCTCAGCTGCAGCAAATTCTTCCAAGAAACATCACCAAAGGCAAGGGAAGCAAGGGCAAAAATGAACTATTGGGACTTCATCAAGATAAAAATCTTTTGCAAAGCAAAGGAAACAGTCAACAAAACCAAAAGACAACCGACAGAATGGGAGAAGATATTTGCAAATGACATATCAGATAAAGGGCTAGAATCCAAAATCTATAAAGAACTTCTCAAACTCAACACCCAAAGAACAAATGATCCACTCAAGAAATGGGCAGAAGACATGAACAGACATTTTTCCAAAGAAGACATCCAAATGGCCAACAGAAATGTCTCATGTTCTGACAGCTGACAATGCATCTCCCACCCTTTACCTCCACTCCCCTTTCTGGATTTACGTGGCCCACATAAAGTGTAAGCAGAAAAATATAAAGACAACAAATGCACATATAAGAAGCTTCCTCAAAAGGGATTGTTCAGAATCAAAATTAAGCAATTATAGGAAATAAAGAATACACGGGATAGTGTGCAGGAAGCAACTTTGATAAGATGGCCCTGGGTCTGTCAGAGCTGGAATTGTGTGATAGGTTTTCGGAGTGCTTCCCAAACACAGGGCACCATGCCCAGGGCTGGGATGGAAGAAAACCAAAATGGATGCTTAGTCTGTGTCCCCAAGGAGCCAATGGCAGTTAAAGAACAACAGGCCCAACCGTATCTTCATGGTGAATCTGAGCAGAGGCTACCTCAATCTTTGATGTCAAGCAGGAAATGGTTCAGAGCCCAATCTACCATCTCTAGGCTGTCAGACCATTTGTGAGCCTTGTAACACTGCAGAAACTTGGCTTTTGATATGGGCATTGTACATACCTTCTAGGCTTGTTGTCAGAATAAATTTAATAATGTGCATAAAGCAACTAGTACTGTGATAAACGTTTCCTTCCCAGGTGGGGAGGTTATTCCTAGGAAGCTAGGGATAGGCTTCAAAATGCCCTTTCCATAATAGACTATTTATCTAAAACAGTACCTTCATCAAATTCATTTTTTTAATTGGAGAGTTTATCTTTTATTATTTAATTGTAAGGGTCATTTATGGATACTGGATACAAATCCCTTATCAGATATATGATTTGCAAATATTTTCTCCCATTCTCTGGGTTATCTTTTACTTTCTTGATGGTATCCTTTGAAGTACAAAAGGTTTTAATTTTTATGAAATCCAATACATACATATATATACATACATACTATATATATATATATGCATGCTTTGGATGTTCTAAGAAACTACCATATAATCCAAGTCACAAAATATTACACCTGTATATTCTTTTGTAGTTTTATCCTTACATTTTGAGTTAAATTTTGTATATGGTTTAAGGTAGGGGTTCAACTTCATTCATTCCATGTGAAAATGTAGTTATCTCAGCACCATTTGTTGAAGATCATTCTTTCCACACTGAATTGTTTTAGCACCCTTGTTGAAAATCAATTGACCATAAATTTAAGAGTTTATTTCTGGACTGCCAATTCTATTTCATTGGTCTATATGTCTATCCATATCCCTGTCTCACAGCCTTGATTATTGTAGCTCTCCAGAAAGTTTTCAGATCAGGAAGCATGAGTTGTTGAACTTTGTTCTTTTTAAAGATTGCCTTGGGGCGCCTGGGTGGCTCAGTCGGTTAAGCATCTGCCTTTGGCTCAGGTCATGATCCTAGGGTCCTGGGATCGAGCCCTGCATCAGGCTCCTTGCTCAGTGAGGAGCCTGCTTCTCCCTCTCCCTCTGCCTGCCGCTCTGTCTACTTGTGTTCTCTCTCTATCTCTCTGTCAAATAAATAAATAAAATCTTAAAAAAAAAGATTATCTTGGCTTTTTTAGGTCCCTTGATTTCCATATAAATTTTAGGATCAGCTTGTTAATTTCTTTTATAAAAGGCAGCTAGGATTTTAATAGGGATTGTGTTGAATCTGTTAATCAGTCATAAGAGTACTGCCATCTTATTAATATTAAATCTTCTGACCCGTGAAGATGGGACTGCTTTCCATTTATTTAGGTCTTTAATTTCTTTCTATGATGTTTTGTAGTTTTCAGTGTACAAGTCTTCTACTTCTTTTGCTTGTCTACTAATTGGATAAAAGACTTGACAGAATTTATTTTTTAAGTTAACACATGAGAAATTTTTCTCCGCTTTGTAAGACATGCTGAGTGAGGCCAGAAAAAAGGAAAGATGCACAGAGAGACTGAGGGAAAGGCTGAGCTTTTGCGTTGAGTCCATTGTTCAGTCTTGAGTGTCTGGCAATGTCAAAGCAAATGAGAGTATCTGCGCACCACAAAGGCAGAGTACAAACTTTAGGCTAAAAGTATCCAGCTCTGGCAGTGAGAGATGGAGGGTGGCAAAGGAGGCCTTTGACACACTTCCCATCATACCTCATGGTAGTCCCTTGACCTCCAATTGTGAGTCTGGTCCTGTCAGTGGTAACCTCTCAGAGGAACTTTAATATTTCCATGAACTTTTTTGTTCTGTAATCACCTGAACGCAGAGTCAAGAATAATATGGGATGGGAATGTTTCCCCCAGTTCTTTCTGACTTGCCATGCTGCAAAAGACCACTGATGCCCAAAGTCCTCATTCAATCAGCAAATAGCACTTCAGGAATGGCCCGCCTTTCATTCCCTATGGCAAAGGGGAGGGAGACAGGGGCAGCTGGGAAAAAGACAGCAGTGGGGACCCTCTTGTGTCTAAAACTGAGTTGTAGAAAAAATCCTGAGAAATCCCATTGGAAAGAATGGGAAAGAATCCACATAAAAGATTTTATTGCTTATGACAACTCCTGCTGCTCCCATAAATTTTACTACAAACTACACTAACATTATAAATATGCAACACACACACACACACACACACCATCTAACATATTGACTAGGCTGCATTTATAGTGTGCTCCCTAGAAGAAAATATTCACTTCAGTTTAAACATCTTAAATGCAAATGAAAAAACAACTTCAAATATCAAATTTTCAAAGACCTTCCCATTCTGAGGTAGACTCAGTCCCTCCCTATCTCATTCAGGATAATTCTTCTACTATCAAAAACTAAAGCAGAAATTTATATTTAATTTATTTTTTTAAAGATTTTATTTATTTATTTGACAGAGAGAGAGCACAAGCAGGTGGAGCAGCAGGGAGAAGGAGAAGCAGGCTTCTGCTGAGCAGAACCCTGGGGTCATGACCTGAGCCAAAGGCAGATGCTTAAACCGACTGAGCCACCCAGACGCCCCTAATTTCATTTCATTTCATTTCATTTACAGCAGTGCCACCCCTCGATTCACCAGAATATTTTTGCTACCACTTTTTTAAAGAGTGGTGCTTCATAAGAAGTTCAAGATATTTTACCCTCATTATATCAATTGTTTTGCCAGCATTCCTGGGAGTACATAAGAGGGCAGACAAGGTAAGAAGCAGATTAATTCTCCCCATTACACAGATGAGGAAACTGAGACATTGGGAAGGAATGGATTTCATTCATTCATCAATGTCATCATTCATCAATTATTTACTGAGAGCCATTGTGTATTAGGCCCTACCTTTAGATGCTAGGATTACAGTAACTGTCTTGGCTCCTCTTTTCATGGAGTTTCTAGTCTTATGGGAGAGCCAGATTGTTATTTTCAAAATGCAAACCTGATCATGTCACATCTTTGCTTAACTTATTTCTGGGGTTTTCCACAGATTTCAGAATAAAGACTAACTCTCTTATCATGGTTTCCCTGGTCACACGGTCTTACCCCATACCCACTAACATTAGCGTCATCTAATTTCTTCCCAAACACCCATCAAAGCTTCAACTCTCTCACCCACGAGGTTTGTATGTCTTTGGTTTTTTGAGAGTATGTATTTATTTAATTTCTGTTTTTACTTTTATCAAGTTTTAAGGGCATATAGTTCATAAAGTTGATATTTCTTATAAAGTCTTGTAATAAAGAATCACAGCCCTTTTTTTCCAGACTCAGACTCCCTCCCTTTAGGTATTCAGTTGATTCTTTTGATACTTACCTCGTCATCTCTCGATAACATTCTGGCTTTGCCCTGTGCCCGTGTTTCGGTTTAAGCAAACCAAACACTATCTGTTGGCTTCACAGAGGAGTATGAAGCTTTTGTTGTATTTACCCCACCATCACCACATTCTGTTCCCACCACTATTGACTTCTCATTCTAAATCCAGATTTTATAATCAAAAGCAGACTTTATGTGCTACAAATTATAGCATAAATTTATATTTATTGTTGCTGGTTCAGAAACAGCTGAAAAAAAGGATCAGCTCTTGGGAAGAAAAGATAAAAGACATTGACTGGTTTAATTTTTTCATGGGAACGACTCTCAAGGGTAACTTCTTCCCCTCTTTTAACTGTGGAGATACTGATGTCTAGGTTGAAGGTCACATGGCAAATGGGTGACAGACGGGACCTGGCAGGTAATTCTTAGCCCATTTCCAGTTCTTTTTAGCATGTGCCATGCTGTAAACAAGCTTTCAAGAAACATGAATTAAGGACTGATCACCAAGTGTCATGAAGTTGAAGCTATTTGCCTACAGGTACCCAAGGGGTGGATCTGAGTAAAAGTACTAGAGCTGGCCTTTGAACCCTGAGCTGGCATTTGTTCCTGAGCTCAACACTTTCCTGAGCTCAACACTTTCCTTCTTTAATTAACATCACACTGCTTCTGTGGTTCTCAGACCAGGATCATCCCCAGTTCTTGGAACTTGAAACTAAAGGCCTGTTTAAGTAAGTAAATAAAGATGCAAGCACTGTGCTTTAGAAGAATGCCTGGCATGTGGTAAGCACTCAGTAAATGTTAGCTGCCGCTCCCCTCCCCCTCCTGCCCTCTCCTCTCCCTCCCCAACCCCTTCTTCCTCCCCCACCTCCCCTCTCCTCTTCCATTCTGTCCTCCTCAGCCTCTAATCCCTATACCTCCCTCCTCACTGACCAACCATCTTTTTTTCTTGGTCCTGACAAATACCCTTCCTTTGATTTTCCTCCTGAAAGGTTTCTGCTGGCTCCATTTCTTGCCATTGTCCACATGTAGTTCAAACTTTTATCCTTTTTTCTTGTTTTCTTCATTTTTTATACCTGCCTTCCATTTGTAATTGGTAACAAATGGCCCCAGAATTGTCTCATTTGGGTCCCACAGCCCTCGGGTGTTCCTCATCTTGCCTCTTCACATCAGTCTCTCAGTCGCCAAAACCAGTCCCTTCCAAGAAGTCCTTCCTGAACTAGGCAAATCATCTTTACATCCACAGGGAGAAAGAATCCAAGTGCCATTGCCCCCAGGACCCCCCATTTTGCAACTGCCTTCTCAGGCTCGAGAGACTTCAGTGGTCTTGGCTTCTTTATCTATAAAGGAAGGGCACTGAACAACCCAGCCCCCAAATTCTTGGATTTCATAAATGCTTTTGTTGCATTTCAGATATTAGATCCTCCTCTCAGCTGGGGCTCTGCGTACCCTCCAAGAACTGCCAAGGACTGCTGTACCTCCTTTTGTTCTTTTCTTTGGTTTTATTCTTCCTTGGAAAAAAAGTAAAATTAGTTAGCTTAGAAACTGTTGGTGGAAGACCCTGTGTATATTACACTATGCAAGAAACCAGAGCAAATTAAGACCATCTTTCCCTCATTGTTCTGGGAATACTCACTTTTGTGGGGAGAGGTAACTAAACACCTACATATTTTTAAGTCCACTCTCTGTAAGGAAAGCAGAAAAACAAACCTCTTGGCAAAAAATGGATCTTTAAGGGTGACTTCTCTTCCTTTCTCTCTCCCCCCCTAGATTAAGTGATAGCTCCTCTACATTTTAAATTCTGCTATATCCTGTCTCTTCAAACACCACTGCTCTCAAAATTTCCATGCTATTATTTAAAATACCCCTTGCCCAAAAAAGAGCCAAAAAAAAAAAAAAAAAAAGGAGTAAAGGGCTGAAAGGGAGGACTGAGGGAGAAGAAAAGGAAATGAAATATTAGATTAGCACCTCATATACCTTAGGCCTTTCTCTAGTCACTTAATATATGCTATTCAGTTGAATCATAACAATGCTGCTAGGTAATCACAGTTATCATGCTTTCAGAGTGGAGGAAATGGAGGCTCAGGGAGGCTAAGTTGTCCACGGTCGCTGTCTCTTCTTGCACAGTTGCATTAGGCCAATTAAGCTATAGTCAAGTTCTGCTTGACTCCAAAGACTGGGCTTTTTAATTTAATTTAATTTTATTTTATTATTTGTTTGTTTATTTATTTATTTATTTTGCTTTGCTTTACTGATTATCCATGGCTGCTAAACAAAGTACCACCAAGATCCAGTTGCTTAAAACAACACTGATTATCTCACAAGTTCTATGAGTCAAGAACCTGGGTGGAGCTTAGCTGGGTGCTTCTGACCCTGCGGCAATCAAGGCGCTGGCAGTGGGGGGGCCACAAGCCTCTCCAGCCTCACTCACGTGGCAGTAGAGAGGCCAACATGGCAAGAAATTTATAAATTCCTCTCCGCTGGGCAGCTCACTACATGGCAGCTGGCTTCCCTGAGAGAGTCATTGAGAGAGAGGAAGAACACTCAAGATGGGAGCCACAGTCTTTTTATAAACTATCCTTGCAAGTGATACCCGAACACTTTCACTGCATTCCCTTCTATAGAAGTGAGTTGGTAGGTCCAACCTACTCAGGGGGTGGGGGTTACACAAGGACATGAACACCAGGAGGTGGGGCCATTGGGAGCCTTGTGCAAATCATCTTCCTAAGCTCATCTTTATGTCCTAAAGTATTCTTTACTCTACAAAAACTAGTTATATTTAAACCACCCCTTAGGTAAAACTAGCATTCTACCTGTGTTCAGCAACTCTCATGAACTTTTTTACACTATAAATTTTTAGGAACAAATTCCAGGTATATACATTATACATAATATATATGGAGACACTCCAAAAACAATATTAAAATGCTCTCTTCAGTACTGGTTGGCAATATATAAAATATAATAATAAAATCAAATCACAAGTATGAGCAGCATCTGGTACAATGCTCATCACATTTATACAAGTCCAGTTGCAAAGATTTCTATAATTTAAATTTGGATAAAAACCAAAAAGAACATCTTAGTGGCCACCTGACCCACGCTAATATGCACATCTGTCCCCTCAGAAGTAATACCTTATTAATGTCTGGAATTAGCCAAGAACATCTACAGACTATACGCTAAAAACAGAGTCCTTCATTCTGGTGAACACATAGTAAGAAAAGCTTTTTATACCTCCAAAGCTTTAGAATTCAATGGACGAGGCTGAAAAATCTGAACGGGGAAAGGGCCTCACGGGGAAAAGCAGTACGGTTCAATAGCAGGCTACTTAAATGAGGCTTTGGGGTCCCAGAGGCCTGGCTTCAAAGGTTTGTTCTTCTGGCTGGGGGGTCCTTGGTCAAGTGCTCTTGTCTAAAAACAGATTTAACAATACCAGGTGGCTGACAGGGTAACTGTGAGAGAAGCCAGCATAGCCAAGTGGTTATCCAAAGCACGTGGACTTTGAAGCCAGACTGCTTGGGTTCAATTTCAAGTTCTGCCACTTACTGTGGGAAAGCTCTTAACTTTTCTGCTTCAGCTTCCCCATCTGGAAAATGGACATGATGAGGGAAGCTACCCCACAGGGCTGTTGGATTGAGTTAATATGTCCAAAGCACTTTAGAATAGTACTTGGCATTTGGTAAGTATGAAATCAATAAGGATAAATGAAATTATTTGTGTAAAGCCTTTAGCATTGTACCTGGCATAAAGTAAGGAGAGTAATAAATTATTCCCAATTTTAAAAACTTTAATTTCTTCACCTGTAAGATGGGAATATTAATGCTTGTATTACAGAGTTCTTATAAAAATAAAATAAACTATATTAAGTACCTAGTGGTTTATAGCCCAAATAAGGACTTACTAAATGGTAACTTGGGTTCCATTTGGGTTTTTATTATAATAACTTGGGTTGTTATTATGAATACTCACAAGCAATTATAGAGCTACCAATATATAAGAGTCGGGAATGCCAAATAACTCAGCGTAAAACTCTCTTAAGCCAGGAAGTATCTCAGCTCTAAGTGAGTGCCATGCTCTGGGATTACTACAAGACATTCCTTTTAGCCTGGGTAGTGCTTTCTGGAGTTCCTTTGGGGCTATATGTGTCCAGGGAATTCTGAGTCTGAGAATGATTTCTTCCTGGTATTTTAATTGGCATATTAAGTTTTTTCTCTATTTCTCTTTTGTGTTTTTAATAATATCCCTTTGTGGCTCTAGGCTGAGCGCAGAAAGAATGTGTTAGAGCTAATAAAGACACATGGCCCTAGACACATGGAGAGCCTATAGCTCTGGGAAAATCCAGTTCTAAACAGAGGGAGCTGGCTGTCAACCTGGTAAGCAGTATCTGGAGGACCTTGCTCATGGTGTAACAAGTAGGGGAGGCTCAGGGACACCCTAAGGACCCGCTGAAATTCTCTTGTTCTGCTTTTTTAAGGACTGCCACTGTGCCTTACCCTCTCGAGAGAGAGCCCCACTCAAGAACACATAGTGTCTTGGACCTCTCTTTCAAGGCTGGGAGGAATATTTCTTAGGTAGCACCAGCTTGGGTAGAAAAGAATGCCTTTCGGTAAAACATAACCCTGTCTGTGGCCCTGCTAATGATAGCCACAAACCAAGGGGAAAGAAAAGCATTTTTATAGCTAGTTCTGGGAAGCAGATCGCCCCCTGACCTCCTGCCCAGAGACAGAGCTCCAACTATCAGACTGAAGGTAAACATACCACAAAATAAGACAGTGGGGAGACACCACTTTATGACTAATTGGCTTTAAGAACACGGAGTAAAGAAAAATACATAACCAACTCTTTGAGCTTTGAAAATAAATACTACTAAGGACCACAGATTGCTCATACAATTTCGTTTTTATTAGAAATACCAACCTCAGTGACTATCACTGTCCCACCCTAATGCTGAGTTAAGTAGGGATGTATCATTTCTAATGATAATCTTCCACTATATTTGAAATTGTACTTGGTTTTGGGGTTTTTTTTTGTTTGTTTTTACCTAAAGGCTTCAGAGAAGTCTTGTCAGAGCTCACTTGGCAATATTTTATGTGTCTTAAATCAAGTAAATTTCATAAAAGTCCTAACTCTCATCACCTTTCAAGTGGAATTAACGTGGCTTTAAACTCCTTAGTGAGAGAATCTCAGTGGTAAAGGATAAGTTCCTGGTATCTGTTATCAACTCCCTGTTGGGGGATTAGTCCTGTGTTTTCATGTGGGATATAAACATATCCGGATAATTCTCCTGAGCTTCACTTGTTGAAATTTGACATTTGTCCTATCACTTAATTATGGCTTAGCTCCCAGAAAGTTTTGCTGGCACCTCTTTGACGGCTGCCTGCCCCTCCCCGCCCCAACACACACACTCAGTCCTGGTTCCAATCCTCCCTTCAGCTAAGAAAGCTAAGCTAATAACAAATTACAGACTGGAGACCCTCCATCTTATAAGGCTACCTCAGCCTGTGGCTTGGGGTTATTAGCCACAGTGAGGTTCAACAGGTCAGATTTGAGGTATTTCTGTCCGGTCTAGGTAGGGCTTCCAGCTGCCTACCCCACCCCACCCGCTGGCCACTGCCCCCAACCCAGCATTTTAGCTTTCCTCACTATCAGCTTGTCTTACCTGGTCCCAGAGGCATCTTTTCTAGGAAGCATTTGCTGCCTCCAATGTTGCTGAAACAGAAGCTGCTGCCTTCTTACTTAAAAACCCCACAGTTGAATATAGACAGAGCAGACTGGGATTAGTAGAAAAGAACTGCGTGCGTGTGTATCCTTGTTCTACTACCACAGAGTGTTCTTCGCTCTCTGTGAGGTTATATTCAGTGGGGTGCTGATAAATGTGCAAAAACTTGCCCTTCAGGGGAAAAAAAAGGCACTTATTTGGAGCATTTGCCAATTTCCTTGGTATGAATACTCCCAGCATGGTTGATTTCAAATACTAAAGTGAAGTCACTGAACAAGGACTTGAGAAGAAATGCACGACATCAGTTCTGCCAGTAGTGTGAGTCTGGTCCGGCACAGGGGGCTAGAGAAGACCAGGGAACGTTTATAGAGCAAGCGATTCTGGAGCTTGAATCTAGAAAGACTAGTAGATATTTTCTGAGTAGATACAGACATTGGGGGAAGAAAGGCAAGAGGCAAGTACTTTTGGCAAAAGGTGAACAACTTTGGCTGCATTTTAAGTGTATGTGCATACTTGCTTGTGTGGTGTGTGTAGTGTATGGGGGCTGGACTGGGGGAAAGGCTCCCTCAAACAGGCCATGTGTGGCTCTAGCAATGAGCCTTAATCATCTACATTACTCCCAGGATTAGATGCAATGTCTATGGTCTCCTCTCAAGACTGTGAGTTCTAACCCGGGAAGACCATCCTCTCCAACTGGGCTCCTTTCAACAAAGAGTTGTTTCAAATAATCCTTTCGTTACAATAGCCAGTGTCATAGGGCAATAGTCATTATTCTAGGAGCCAACATCAATACTGTATTATTACAGAGAATGGCCACACAAGAGAGTGCAGCCAAGCCAAGGAAAAGGGAACTTCAGACTGCGAGGCTGGCAAAGGTCATGCTGTGATTTGGTCTGCAGAGGAAGTGGACAGAGTTTAAAGGGAAGAGTGATGCACTGTTTGCGTCAAAATACACTCTCTGTGTAACAAGAACTATTTCAGAATAGTCTAATTACCAACTGTCCCCATCACATTAGCTTGCCTACCAAAGGCTGCATTCCCTTTGCTGCATCCAAGGGCAATTCAAAGTGTTGCTCAAGGTATGAAGGCTGGTATTCTGAAGCCGAGTGCTGGTGGCTCTCATTCCTCTCAAGGAAATCAACAAATATTTATGGAGTGGCATCTTGGCCCGCGATAGCAGGTTGTCCTTAGTCCTGGCAAAGCACCTCCAAGCTCCTCTCTCCTGCTCTTGCTGGCTTCTTCAGGAAAGAAAAAGAATGTCTCTAGAGATTCCCCATCAGCTCATTCCACTCCTGCGTCTTGACCTACAGGGCAGGCTCCAGAGTTTGGGGATTCTCAGACATGGCTTCTCTGGCTTCTTTGTCTTTCATGAGGATTTTATATTCTGGCTTCTATAACTCATTTAACTATTGTTTGTATAGTTTAACTATATTTAAACATATAATTTAATATAGCTAGGTACAAAAATACTATAAATAAACTATAACTAAGTTGACTCTGTTTTGTAACGTGAACACGTTCTAGAGGCCTTTGGTAATGAGTTTTTAAAAAATGAACCAGAAAAAGTCACCACAATTCAGGAGCACAAATTGAGTTTCTCTGTTAAGGTCTCTTTTTAAAGAAATGAGTTTGCCCTTTTTTTTTTTTTTCAACTATGGGAAAAATGTTAATTTTCTTGCACAGGAAACTTTAACAGTCCAATTACAGTGAATAGTAAAAATAGTTTCCCAGTGGGAATATATTAAGGATATTGAAATAAAAACCCATTAAGAATATTGAAATAGTTGGATTGTTTGTTTGTTGTGGTGGTTTTTTTTGTTTTGTTTTTGGGGTTTTTTTTGGTGTTGAGTCGTATCAGTTCTTTACATATTTTGGATGTTAACCCCTTATCAGATATGTCATTTGCAAATATCTTCTCCTATTCAGTCGGTTGCCTTTCCATTTTGTTAATAGTTTCCTTTACTGTGCAAACCCTTTTTATTTTGGTGTGGTCCCAGTAGTTTATTTTTGCCTTTGTTTCCCTTGCATGAGGAGACCTGTCTAGAAAAATAGGTGATGTCAAAGCAATTACAAATGACTGATGTCAAAGAAATTGTTTTGTTCTAGAAATTGTGGAAAGTAGTATGGAGTTTCCTTAAAAAATGAAAAATAGGATTATCATATGATCCAGTAATTCCACTACTGAGTATTCACCTGAAGAAAATACAAACACTACTTTGAAAAGATATAGGCACCCCTGTGTTTATTGCTGCATGATTTACAATAGCCAAGATATGGAAGCAAACCAAGTGACTATCCATTGGTGAATGGATAAAGAAGTTGTGGTGTATGTATACACATATACACACTGGAATATTACCCAGTCATAAAAAGGCATGAAATCTTGCCATTTGCCACAACATGGATGGAGCTAGAGAGTATTATGCCAAGTGAAATAAGTTAGTCGGAGAAAGACAAATACCATATGATTTCACTTATATGTGGAATTTAAGAAACAAATGAACAAATAAAAAAAGAGACAAATGAAAAAAACAGACTCTTAAATACAGAGAACAAACACATGGTTACCAGAAGGGAGGGGGTGGGGGGATGGGTGAAATAGGTGATGGGGATTAAAGAGAACACTTATTGGGATGTCTGGGCGGCTCAGTTGGTTAAGCATCTGCCTTTGGCTCAGGTAACGATCCCAGGACCCTGGGATTGAGTCCCACATTGGGCTCCTCGCTCAGCGGGGAGCCTGCTTTTCCCTCTGCCTGCCACTCCCCCTGTTTGTGTGCTCTCTCTCTCTCTGACAAATAAATAAATAAAATCTTTTTCTAAAAAATTAGGAGTACACTTATCATGATGAGCACTGAGTAATGTATAGAATTGTTGAATCACTATATTGTACGCCTGAAACTCATATAATACTGTATGTTAATAATACTTGAATTTTAAAAAGAATATTGAAATAGGGGGCACCTGGATAGCTCAGTCGTTAAGCGTCGGCCTTCGGCTCAGGTCATGATCCCAGGGTCCTGGGATCGAGCCCCGCATCGGGCTCCCTGCTCAGCGGGAAGCCTGCTTCTCCCTCTCCCACTCCCCCTGCTTGTGTTCCCTCTCTCGCTGTGTCTCTCTCTGTCAAATAAATAAATAAAATCTTAAAAAAAAGAATATTGAAATAAAAACCCACCAGTAATACCAAATACCAGCTAAAAGTAAATGGATAATTAAGACAGAAAAGTTCTAACAGAAGGAAGAAATAAGAATTTGGAAGTAGTTTATTACCTTAGTCATCGTTTTGCTGCCTAATCCTAGTGGCCAGCATGCTTCTTCGCAGGTTGTTTAAATAAATATGAGATTAAGGTTTATACTAGGATAAACATGAGATTAGGTTTATATCAACCTGCTGCTGTCAACAGACAAACTTTTAAGTGCCATTTCCCTTCAGTTACTAAGTAGCTGCTCAGAAAAGACCTGAGAGCCAAGAATGGCCGTTATGAGACATCACTTCCCTAGCACAGTGACGCATATGTGGTTGTAAAGAAAAATAAATATAACAATTTATATTAGGTAAATAAAGTTTTAAATTCTACAGAGTTGCTTCAAAAGGAGTTTCTGAATGAGAGGGAGGCCACTCCTGCTAGAACCGCAGGCTGAGGGCTGGACTCTTTGTAAGATCATCCTTACCATCTTGTTTCGATCAATTTCAGCCAAGGCCCATCACACAAGAGAATGAAGATGGGGAATGAAGTCACTCTCTAGAGCTCTGAGCTCTGGAGCTGAGCCTCCTCTCATCCCAGGGGTAGCCCAGGGTTCATTTCTCCTTACCTCAATTGTCCTGAGGGAACAATGGAACCAAATCTTAAGGGAGCTTTCCTCTGGGACACGACACTCAGAGAGAGGTGACCATATGGTGCAACAGGATAAGCAGAATCATCAGAGGTTGGCCTCGTACCAGCTGAGTGAGTTGGTGGGCTATTTAACCCCTCTGAACCTGTTTCCTCAGCTGTAGAGTAGAGCTAATGATAATTACAAGATGGTTTGAATGATTAAATAAAATGGGAATATAAAGAGCCAGCCACAGGGTGGAACCCAGTCAATGGTGGCTCTCATCATACCTCAAAGCTACCGCCAATCCTCTCCGGAATGGAGTTGCTTTCTCTCCGCTGCCAACAATGTATTCCCCTCCACCCAAAAGGAGAAAAGAGTGGCTGGCATTGCCTCTGCTAGCATCGCCAGCCAGTCCAACTACAAATGAGAGCGAGGGTGAGGCTGATGGAGAGGAATATCCCATGAACGGGGGCTGAAGCAACTTTTAGATAGCTCTGGAGAAGCTGGCTATTCTGAGGCCAAGGTTATGGTGTGGCAGGAATAGCTTTCAGTGGACATGAGCTTAGCTCAGTAAAGAAGAGCCAGGTCCCATGCTCTGAGAGGACAGGTAGCCCCACCTCTACCAACAAGAGGCAAAGACATCCTGTAACTTTCTACCACTTGGCTGGAGTGCAGAATGCTCGAGCTGTCCAAAACTACCTATACTACAAACATTTCTGTTTGTCTGTCTGCCTGCTTGTGTTTGTTTTCAGTGTCTTAATAGACTGGCTCTGGGTTAGTCCTGGGTGTTGTGTTTGGCAAGAGGAGGTGTTTAAATATCCTTGCCTGACTGGAACTATCTCAGTGTTGATGAGTTCAGTTATTTTGAATAGGATAAAGTATTGCTCCGGGTTTCTGCATAATCATAGCATGGAACCGTTCATGAATTATCTATCTTAGGAAATAGTCACTAAAATAACCACATCTGGAGTGTTCCCCACGGGTTTCTGGAGCTTTGACCAACTCTTGGGCAAACTATGGACGTCAAAACATACTTGATGACTTATCTGAGCTATAATCTGGGAAGCTGAAATTGATAAAGCATCCTTGTCCCTACGCTTAACCTTCCTCTGTATGTGTCTGTAATCCAGTATCTTAAGTGGGTGAGACTAGTGAAGATTCAACAGTTATCTTATTCAAAGTTTCTGTGATTTATATCCATCACCCACCCAAATGAAGTAAGGCTGAATTTATTCACTCATTCAAAAATATTTTATTGCATCCATTTGTACCAGACACTTTATAAGCACTGGGGATACAAGTGTGAGTGGCCCAATCTCTGCCTGAAGGCCTCAAAGTCTAGTAGAAGAGGTGGTGTTCAGGACATGTGGAGCTTCCAAATGAGGGGAGTGGTCAATTCCATAGGGATTGGAAATCAGGAAAGACTTCATGGAAAAAGTGACCTTTGTTCAGGATGAAGACTTCACATCAAGAAGTATTTCCTGATTTCCAATCCCCATAGAATTGACCACTCCCCTCATGAACTCAGGATTATCCTAGCTGCCAATGATAATCAATCACACTGTGACAACTTTTCTGGCTTGAATTATCCACATAGACTAGTGACCCTAAGTTCATTAGACAATAGAATAGTCACTGGTTTTATGACATGTGTTTATCTTTTAAGCCAGCAAAAGAAACTCTGCTTTGAAATTTGACAACTTCCACAGTTTTAGCCAATTCCATTAAAGAACCATGTGACCAAGCTCTATAACAGAGGCATTTGAGAAAAAGAAATATCTGAAATCATGACCTTTGTTTATAGCCTGTATCCCCACGAGAGTGAAAGTTAAAAAGTTGACTTTAAAAAAAGAAATGAGCTTAAGATGAACTGCCTAATAACAAAGGCAAGGAGGGAATGCAAGAATTGGAGTATCGAGCCACTGACAGTACGATTTCAGAGGCACTTTATGTTCATTCCTTTTTTTAAAAAAAGATTTTATTTATTTATTTGACAGAGAGAGATAAAGCAAAAGAAGGAACACAAGCAGGGGGAATGGGAGAGGGAGGAGCAGGCTTCCTGCTGAGCAGGGAGCCCGATGCGGGGCTTGATCCCAGGACCCTGGGATCCTGACCTGAGCCGAAGGCAGACGCTTAACGACTGAGCCACCCAGGTGCCCAACTTTATGTTCATTCCTAAATGTTTCTCATACCTCTACCTCCAAGTAATGATATCTAAACTTCCACTTCCACTAAAGGGAGTAAAACTCCCTTTATTTATCATAAGGTTTGATCCTATTTAAAGTATAACTATCCCCATAGATGTCTTTTACACCTTGGAATGAATAAATTTATCAGACTCTTTCTTGAGACTGGTGACACCATGGGTGAAAATGGGAGTTCTGCTAAAGCAGAAAGAGGGGAGGAAGAGTGAATAAGATAAAGGCCGGGGGGTACCCCAAGTTGTCTTTGTGTTGTTTGTATTTTGCTTTGTTTGTTGTTTTTTTTTTTTAACTTGCAATTTGCTAAAGGTCAGCCCTGGTCACAGTTTAGAAAAAAAACAAAAATTCACCAGTGAGAATGGTACCCAATACCTGAGATCCTAAAGAGTTGTAAGGCAGACAAATTTGATGGTTTTGATAATCAGGACTAAGACACCCCACCCTTCTTCTCCTGCCTCAGCTTGTAGTCACATGACAGTTTCTGGTTCAGAACCAATCAGATTGCAACAGGTACCCAGTGGCATGGCAGGATGTCACCTCCCCCCATGGCACTCTGAGAACACAACTGTAGTCACAGCTCCTCAATAAGAACATTCAGAGTTACATCTCACCATTTTCTTTTCTTCAGTTTTATTGTAACATGACAGTCCCTGTTCTGAGATCTGATTGTTGTGGAAAACATCCCATTTCTCAGTCCCCACCCCATGGGCCAGTGCAGACCTGCTGGGGATGGGATGAGTCAGTGTCTTAAAGCCCTAGTACAGTCACCAAAGGAATCTTCCATTCCTACCTGGGCAGAACATTTGCACACATTCACTCAAAAGTATGAACTGAACACTCTCTGTGTAGCATACTGGGCCTGCCCTGTGACAGCTTTCAGAACAGTCTCAGACACAGTTCTGGTTTTATTGTGCTTACAATTGTAATGGAGAAACAAGTAATGGAGGTAGTAGAAGACGAACTCCCCAAAGAGAACTACAGCAGGTCAGGGAAAGGAAAGATCGCCATACCTGGAGTGGTTAAGCTCCATGAGGTCAGGGACTGTAGCTAGCTGTTCATTGTTGCATCCCCAGGGTCTATCACATAGTGGGTACTCAGTAAATATTTGTTGAATGAATGAGTGGATGGAT
Source organism: Neomonachus schauinslandi (assembly GCF_002201575.2). NCBI lineage: Eukaryota > Metazoa > Chordata > Mammalia > Carnivora > Phocidae > Neomonachus > Neomonachus schauinslandi. The sequence continues at coordinate 95,813,127 of NC_058406.1, read as the reverse complement.
GGATGGATGGATGGATGGATGGATAAATGATGGATAGATGGCTATTATGAAATGATCCATGAAATAGTTTTTGAAGGCTGGCTAGGCTTTTGATACAGGGGAGAGAGGGGGAGGGAATATCAGCAAAAGTTCTCCTAAAGACCCCAAGACATCAGCATGATTAGGATGCCACCAAGCTAGGGCAAGCTTTCAATATCTTGGCCAGTCCTAAGCCCTGAGCAATGCCACGACTCCAATCTATATCACCATCAGTGGGCAGTAAGAACAGTGTCAGGCTAGAACCCAAAAAGAGAAAGTAGGAGATAGGAAGATAGAAAGGAAGCTTCTCCTTCTAAACACAACCCCAAAGCAGTTGGAGGTACCTTTTCCACCAGCTATTCATCCATCTTTGGGGCAGTCTCACAGAGATTACAGATCGCCATGACTGCCTGTGTCCACGGTAACACTAAAGGAACCACAGCCAACTTGTGTCAGTCACAAGTTGGACACAAAGGAACCTGGGAAGACCAGGGTTCAGCAGATGACAACTTTCCCATCCCTTTACGCGGGGCCCTACCAGGTTTGGCTTCCAGTATGAATCCTGACTTTTCCCAAGCTGATCTACTTGATCCATATCCAGAGGCTCTTCATACCAAAGTACTTAAATACATCTAAGCACCGACAATAGTACCAAGTCCACGGTAAGACCCATCCTGCTATCTGCTGTTATGACTTACGGAGGCAGCAAGGAGGTATTCAAGCTGAAGGCAGTGACTATGTCTTCCTTTGTATTCCCAGCATCTCACCCAGTGCCTGACATGTAGCAGGAACTCAGCAAATATTTGTCGAATGAAGGAGTAAGGCAGCTCTGGTTCCATAGTGCAGATCAGCCTTCTGCTAGTCTTCCCCTTGCCGAACAAGAAAAGACAGTTGATGAAATTAGCAGGAAAGACATTAAAAAAAAAAAGAAAGGGGGTAAGGAATGAATGAATGCCTTCTACCCAACAGGAAGGCCTGAGCTAAGAGTTGTTTTTCTTCTCTGCCAACTATTCCCATCCCTTGCACTGACTATTCCCTCTCCTCAGTCCCCCTAGTTCACCGAACCACTCCCTGTCCCTTCTACTTACTACCCCCTGCCCCCAGCCATGAGTCCTTTCCTTGTCCCATTTAGAGTGTGTACTGCTGTGTCCCATGATATGATACCTTGTTTAACATTGACCTTCACTTTTATAAATTCAACTATGTACTCTCAGCATTGCTTATGGTTTTAGAATTTAATGATATATATATATTTTTATACAACTTGGCTCCTAAATATGTGCCATCTATTTCATTTGGCACAAAGAAACACTCGTTCCAACAGTAAGGGGAAATTGTTAGATTTGTTTGAAGATAGTAGACTCTGTTCTGGACTTTATGGACAATTTAAGGGATTTTTCAAGGATACGTTTGCCTATAAAAAAGTCTTACCTTACACTCTGAATTTATTGCATTTTTAAAAATTTCATCTGTATAGTTCAGTATGTATCTCCAAAAGACAAGGATTCCTTTTCAGTCATAATTGCAATACCATCATCACACAAAGAAAGCCAAAAATTCCTTAATATTATCAAATATTTTTGAATGTTCTATACGTTTTGTTTTTATTTTTATATATTTTTGAAAAGTTTGAGGTTTCAGTTGCAATCTGAATAAAGTCCAAACCTTGAGGCCAGGCAAAGTTATCTCTGAAATTTCCTTTAATCTATAGGTTACATCTCTATTTCTTTTTTTTTTAATTGCACTTTTTTAGTTTTCTTGTAGAAACCACATTATTTAGCTTGTTGTCTCCTGGATTTTGCTGATTGCACCTTCATGGTGTTCTTTAACATGGTTCTTTGTCCCCTGTATATCCTTCAAATTGCCAGTTAGATCTAGAGGCTTAATGAGATTCAGATTTGATTTTTTTTTTTTTTCAAAACTGTCTCATAAGAAGTATTGTGCGTTTCCATCAGGAGGTACAAAATGCCTGGGTGTCTCCTTTTTATGATGTTAGTAGCCACTGATGTTGTTGCCTAGACCCATTATTTCATTAGGTTTTGTGAACTAGTGAAATTCTAGTCCCATTATTCCTTCTTCAGGTAATACCTGGAGGTAATACCTGAAGAAGGCAAACTTTCTCTGACCTACTATTTATTTGCCTTAAGCTATGGGGTTTTTTTTTGTTTTTTAATCAAAAACAAATACTTGATTGCTTTAGTTCTCAGTTTTTCAGTGGCTCTCTAATAATCTTCAGAGGTGATAAATGGAAACAATTTAAAATATCTTTACAAGCTCATGGATTTAAACATATTTGATGCATTTCATTCTATTGTGGTTGGTTATTAGCCTTATTGACGTTGAAACTGTTCCCTCTTTACCCAAAGGGAGACTATGTAATTGGCTCCCAAGCCCTTTGGCATGACCCCAGTAGTTTCTGGTAGCTACTTTTAATTTTGGTATGACAAGATGTTTACACTCATCTTACGTATCTCCTGCCCCAGACCTGGAATCAGCAATTTCTCCAAGAAGCCCTGATTCCTTTTAGTTGAAAATAGGGCTTATAAGCAGTAATTTAGGCCCTAGGGGGTGCTCGGTGTATTGTACTGCTCTCTGCCGCTGGGTCTTTTTGGTGAGCTAGAAACATCACGGCTTTATAGAGATAGTTCCAGTTCAAATTCACGACTACAAGGTTTTCACTTATCCTCCTTGCTCTTACCTCTATGTTTCCTTTCTCCCACACCAAAAATCTTGTTTCCATTGACTCCACATTATTATTAATTTGCTCTATCGCACAATATACAGTCTTAAAATAACAATAATAATACTACCATAATAGATTAGTGGAAATAAGTTAAGATCTTTTTTAGGTTTTGTTGTTGTTGTTGTTTAGTTTCGATTATACACTATTGAGGGCCTACAGCCAAATTACTATGCTTTAAAGTCACTTGCAATAGTTTCAATCAACTAGATGCGTCATTAGATTTATTTGGTTCATTTTACTTCTGTTTTTAGAGATTGCTTCTGCGATCTTAATTTTGGCTTATAATTACAATCTTAAATTTGGCTTATAATTAAAAATATTTATGTGGTTTCAAAGTCAAATTTATATAAGAAAATAAATTCAACAAACTCTATCCTCTCTCCCTCTTTCTTATTTCTTCCCTCCCAACAACCAAAACTTAAAAATGTTATGACTTCTTCTCTCAATTTTTAAATATAAACATATACATATATGTATACACATATGCAGGTGCGTGTGTATCCTCCTTCATTCCTAGAAAAAAAGGTGGAATATTATATGCACTATCAGTATATCCTGGAGACCACATCACTGTGGAATAACAGCCTGGGGAGAAACTCCCTATTCCTTTATACAGATGCAGAGTGCTCCATTTACAGACAGCATAGTTTATTCAACCTGTCCCCTTGTGATGGATATTTAGGTTGTTTCCGTCGTATGCTATCCCTAATAGTACTGCAGTAGGTTGCTTTGTGCATATATCTTTTCATAGTTTTGCAGCTGTATCTTTGGAAAGATTGATAGAAGTAGACTGCCCAGATAAAGTGTAAATGCATAAACAATTTTACTAGATCTTGTCACATACCCCTCCTTAGGGTTCAACCTTTTGTGTCTCCACCACCGTGTTTTGAGGATGCCTATTTCCCCATAGGTGTGCCAAAAGACTTTGTTCTCAAACTTGAAATTCTGCCAATCTGATAGATGGAGAAATGATATCCCAGTGTGGTTCCATTTTCATTTTGCTTATCATGGGTAGGGTTGGGCATTTTTCAAAACACTTAAGAGCTATTTCCATCTTTTTTGTCAACAGTTTATATCTCTAGCCCCTTTTTTTACTTCTCTATTTCTATAAATTTTTTAACAGATTATGAATATTACCCATTAGTCTGTGCTGTAAGTTGCAAGTATTTTCCTAGTTTATCTCTTGTCTTTCACTTTACTTATGATGTATTTTTCCATGTAGGCTTTAAAAAATTATGTAATCACATTTATCAATCTTTTCCCTTAACATATTTAAAGTTTTCACTAGTTCCAGATTATAGAGGAGTTCAACCATTTTTTTTTCCTTTGGTACTTGTATTTGTATGATCTGTTTGTAATTTATCCTGATGTACAGTGTGAGGGATGCATCCAATTTTATTATTTTTATATGACTAGCCAATTATCCTAACACCACTTTTTAAAAAGTTGATCATCTCCCTGCGGATTTGAAATGCTGCTCTTGTCATATGTTAAACATCCATATGCTGTTGGATCTATTTTTTTTTTTAATTTTTTCTTTAGATCTCTTGGTTTGTCAGTTCATGCCCTAGCACAAATCTGTTTGAATTATAAAGCTACATAGTATGTTTTAGTGTCCAGTATGGCAAGCACAACTCAATACTCTTCTTTTTTAGGCTTATCCTATCTATTCATGCTTATTTGTTCTTTCAACTGAACGTTATAACCACATTGGTTAGGTCTAGAAATAACCTGATAGCATTTTCTTGGGATTGCATTACATATATAAACATAGAACTGACATTTTTATAATTCTGAGTCTTTCTATCCAAGAATGTGGTATATCTTCCATTTCTTCAGGTCTATTTCTATATCATTCAGGAGAGTTTTACAGCTTTTTTCTTATAGGTTTAGGACATCTCTTGTTAATTTTATGTGTAAGTATTTTATTTTGTTATTTGATATCACAGATGGGATCTCCTCTTCCATTAAGTCTCTAATTTTTATTTACATAGAGACTATTGATTTTATGTAAATTTTGTAATTTGCTACTTTATGAAATTCTGTTATTTTAATAGGTTTTCTATTGATTCTTTTAGGTTTTCCAAATATATAATCATGTTTCCTAAAAATGAAGATACTTTAACTTCTTTCTAATTATGATGTCTCTAATTGCTTTCTCTTGTCTAATTACATTGATTAATACCTCCAGTGCAATATTAGCCAAGAACTTAAAACTTAATACCAATCTAAGAAATGACTACACTAAGTTGTAAACAAACTGCCTCTAAGAAATGATAAAGAGTTAAGCTACGTTTTCTATGCCAGATTAGAAGACATTACTAACTATAGTTACATAAAGGGGTGACTTCCAATGGAAATAGGTCCCTCTTTGTGGCATCTGGGAATATGCCTCCTCTAGAACTCCAAAAGAGAAGTAGATCTTAGAGCTTATGGCATCCTTTCTCAATTAAGCCTCAAGGGTCTCATGGGAGCTCACTAGAGAAAGTATAAAGTTCATCCCACGAATAAATGCACCAATCTTTCCACTCCTCTAACCATTTATAACATCGATTTCTAAAGTTTTGTTTTACAGTAACATCTTACTCATTTGAACTTATAGAAAAAAATCAGTCTAAAGTAAGAGAACTTGCCACATATTTAATATTTTTTGTCTGGGTTAGTTGGGGGTGATGTGTTTCTGGTGTCAGGTGTGGCTCCAGACCTCAGAGGCACGTGGTACTCCAGGTCAGAAGGGTTTTTACCCACTTAGTAGGTCACAGTCAGGGGCTTAAACACATGCCGTCATCTTCTTGGGAAATTAGAACCAGCCCTCATACTTTGGTTCTTGGTCTGCATGTACTGGACAGCCTGGCTTAGTGGTTAAGAGAACAGACCCTGACTAGATCTATACTCAAATACCAGTTTCCATACTTATTATCTATGTGGTCGTCAGCAAGTTATTTAACATCTGTTTGCCTTGTGTTGTTTGTCTGCAAAATGAGGATGTTTCCTACCTCCTGGGGTTATTATAAGGATTAAATGAACCAGTGTATACAAAGTGCTCGTTTCTATTATTAGACTAACAGAAAATGCCAAATAAGCAATATATCAGTGCTATTGCAGTCTTAGCCATAAAGATTAAATTGTCAAACAGGAACATCTTTGAGCTGCAATCAACATCAACTTGTTTAAAAGTATTATAAAGAAGAATCATGTTGGCCATTTCCTATTGTAAAGTAGGTGGGAATAACTGGTTTTCAGTTAGGATTCCAATCAGAAGGTTACTTTCTCCCCCTCATTATTACTGAGTGCCCCAAAACATAGCTTTTCCTCTCCAGCATCCCCTCTGGTGTGAGAGTGCTGAGGACCTAATCCTGGGTGGGCCTTGGGAAGTTAAACAGGTGGAGGGGCTGACGTCTGAGGTTGGGATGAGAGTCCAGCCAGAAAACAATGGTCACTTTGAAACATCAAGACCAATGTTGCAGGCAGAGGCAAAACTAGAGCCAGGAGCCAGCCACAGGCCACCAACTGAAAGAGGTGAGCAAATTTGAAGTTGATGCCTGGCAAGGTCACTGAGGCAACAATGAGAAAGAATCTCTGCTAGCAAGGTGCTGCTAAGGGCACCATGAGGTTTTGTACAGATAAGCTGGAAGCAGAATGCTCACATCAAAGCAGAGAGATAACTGACCATCCTAGGTACAGGCCACCAAACACTGAAGTCATTCTTGGGCTTATTATTTAGTAGTTGTAAGTGACTTGCAAAAATGAAAGGAGCGAACTTCTTTAGCTATGTTGATTTACATAAGGTCAAATTCCTATAATAAATCATATCATTCCATATAATTCCAAGTGGTTTTGTTTCTCTGACCAGACATTAAGTTTGGTACTGGAAGTGGGTGCTGTGGTAAAAAACAAAAACAAACAAACAAAAAAAACTCTAAACATGTGGCATAATTTGAGGATAATTAAAAAACTAAAAAAATACAGAAAACAACTATTTTCAGAGATTGGACAATAGCCAGTACAGGAGTGAGGTCCCTGATAAAAAGGAAATAAATGAAGTAAGGCCTACCAATGCCTAGGCTTTCTGTCCAGGGTAATTCCAAGATTGCAGCACAGAGACAGATAACCTAAAAAGAGTTCACCAATCTTGCTTTGTTGAAAAGACAAACATCAGAGCTCTGGGAAACAGAGGCAGCTAGAATTTCAAGGGTAGAATATCTAAGAGAAGGGAGTGACACCAAGAAAGAGCTCCAGAAATCTGCAGAAGGTTTGAATACCAAGGTGTACACATGTAGAGGAAATCTAATGAGGCCAAACAGGAGTAACATCACAGAAAAGGACAATCACTGGGAGTTATAAGACAAACAATTTCAAGAGCTTACACAGAGCCAGGAATTGTTCAAATTCTTTTCAGACAAAATAGAGAAATCTTGGTGTATAATACACAGGGCATAAACTACAGATTCCCAAAAGGCCAAACCTTAGAATTAGGGCTAAATTAGTCCTAGAATGAAGAAAACTTTAGTCTGCCTTAAAAGAGTTTTTTAAAAACCACAAGAAGAGGGGCACTTGGGTGGCTCAGTCGGTTAAGCGTCTGCCTTCAGCTCTGGTCATGATCCCAGAGTCCTGGGATCGAGTCCCACATCAGGGTCCCCTTTCAGCGGGAGGCCTGCTTCTCCCTCTCCCTCTGCCACTCCGTCTGCTTGTGCTTTCTCTCCCTCTCTCTCTGTCAAATAAATAAAATCTTTAAAAAAAAATAAAGAGGGGCGGAGCAAGATGGCAGAGGAGTAGGAGACCTGGATTTCGTCTCCTCTCAGGAATTCAGCTGGATAAGGATCAAACCATTCTGAACACCTACAAACTCAACAGGAGATCGAAGAAAAGAATAGCAACAACTCTCTCATCAGAAAAGCGATCACTTTCTGGAAGGTAGGACGTGCGGAGAAGTGAATCCGAGGCGATATTCGGGAGGATAGACGGCGGGGGAGGGGCCTCCATCGGCCACTTCTGGCAAGTGATAGAGCCGCAGAGCACAAAATCGGAACTTTTAAAAGTCTGCTCCACTGAGAGACGTCACTCTGGTGGCTAAGCGGGGGATGGAACCCTCCGGGACAGTGTGGTCTCAGGACCCTCAGGGTCACAGAAAGACCGGGGGTGCCTGAGTGCGGCAGAGCTCCCGGGTATCAGAGCAGGGAAGTCGGCTGCAGAGGCGGAGCCCAGGCGCGGGCTCTCAGCTCGGGGTTGCCATAAACCGTGATCCGCGGCACAGTCGGGCCACTGCTCCTCCAGCAGGGACCCAACAAGCGGCAGATCCGGGGAGACTCACCTTCCTCCCCCGGGAGGAGCCACGCGGGAGTGCACCGCAGGGATCTGCTGGGTTTGGAGACTCCACCCGGGGTCGGGTGCCAGAGATAGAAACGCGCGGTCACAGGCCGGGTGAGCACGGAGTGCGGCCGGAGACCGAGGAGACGGGAGTGACTGACGGCTTTTCTCTGGGGGCTCACTTAGAAGCGGGGCCCCGAGTTCTCGGCTCCTCCGCGGCGGAGATTGGGAGGCTGCCATTTTCACTCTCCGCCTCCAAAGCTGTACTTTGGAAAGCTCGCAGGGAACAAAAGCTCCCGAGAGCAAACCCGAGCAGATGACTTAGGCCGGACCGGGCAAGGGTGGGGCAATTCCGCCTCCAGCAAAGACATTTGGAAACCACGGCAACAGGACTCTCCCCAGAAGATCAACGAGAACAGCCAGCCAAGACCAAGTTTACCGATCAATGAGAATGGCAGAACTCCAGCGCTAGGGGAATAATGCACATAGAATTCATGGCTTTTCCCCATGACTCTTTAGTCTTTCAAAGTTAATTTTTTTTTTAACTGTCTTTTTTTTTTTTTGGAATTTTTCTTTTTCTCTTTTTCAACCAACATCTTATCAATCCCTTTTTTAAAAAAACATTTTTATTTTTCATTTTTAGAGTCATATTCTATCCCTTCATAGTAGTTACCCATATTTTTGGCATATATATATATAAGTTGTTCTCTCTTTAAAATTTTGAGATAGTTTCTTCTAACAGATTAAAATATACCCTAAATCTCTAGTATAGGGTGTTTTGTATTCCCCTGCTGGATCACATTCTCTCCCTTTTTTTTTCTTTTTTCTTTTTTAAAATCCTCTTCTTTCTTTTTTCAAACAACTTCTTATCAATTCCTTTTATAAAATTTTTTATACTTTCCATCTTTCCAGTCATATTCCATCCCTTCATCATATCAACCCTTATTTTTGTACATATATAAGTTTTTATTTCTTTAAAATTTTGGGAGGCACTTTCTTCTAACAGACCAAAGTACACCCCAAATCTAGTGTGTGGCACTGATCTATATACCAGCCTGATCATATTTGATCACATTCTGGTTTTTTGTTGTTGTTGTTGTTTTGTTTCGTTTGTTTTTGTTTGTTTTTATCTTTATCTTTTTCTTTTTCTTTTTTTTCTTTTTCTTTTTTCTCTCTTTCCCTTTCTTTTCCCACTGCTTCAGGTCTTTTCTGATTTATTTAGAGTATATTTTCTGGGGACGTTGTTACTCTGCTAGCATTTTGTTCTCTCATTAATCTATTCTCCTCTGCACAAAATGACAAGACGGAAAAAATCACCTCAACAAAAAGAACAAGAGGTAGTACCGACTGCCAGGCATCTACTCAATACGGACATTAGTACTCTGTCAGATCTAGAGTTCAGAATCATCACTTTAAAGATACTAGCTGGGCTTGAAAAAAATATGGAAGTTATTAGAGAAACCCTTTCTGGAGAAGTAAAAGAACTAAAATCTAACCAAGTCAAAATCAAAAAGGCTATTAATGAGGTGCAATCAAAAATGGGGGCGCTAACTGCTAGGATAAATGAGGCAGAAGAGAGAATCAGTAATATAGAAGACCAAACGATGGAAAATAAAGAAGCTGAGAAAAAGAGAGATACACAACTACTGGATCACGAGGGCAGAATTCGAGAGATAAGCGATACCATAAGACAAAACAACATTAGAATAATTGGGATCCCAGAAGAAGAAGAAAGAGAGAAGGGGCCAGAAGGTATAATGGAGCAAATTATAGCAGAGAACTTCCCTAATTTGGGGAAGGAAACAGGCATCAAAATCCAGGAAGCACAGAGAACCCCTCTCAAAATCAATAAAAATAGGTCAACACCCTGACATCTAATAGTAAAACTTACGAGTCTCAGAGACAAAGAGAAAATCCTGAAAGCAGCTCGGGAGAAGAGATATGTAACCTACAAGGGTAGAAACATTAGATTGGCAACAGACCTATCCACAGAGACCTGGCAGGCCAGAAAGGACAGGCATGATATATTCAGAGCACTAAATGAGAAAAATATGCAGCCAAGAATACTATATCCAGCTAGGCTGTCATTGAAAATTGAAGGAGAGATAAAAAGCTTCCAGGAAAAACAAAAACTAAAGGAATTTGCAAACACAAAAGCAGCCCTACAAGAAATATTGAAAGGGGTCCTCTAAGCAAAGAGAGACCCTAAAAGCAACATAGACCAGAAAGGAACACAGACAATATACAGTAACAGTCACCTTACAGGCAATACAATGGCACTAAATTCATATCTTTCAATAGTTATCCTGAATGTAAATGGGCTAAATGCCCCAATCAAAAGACACAGGCTATCAGATTGGATAAAAAAACAAGACCCATCGATATGCTGTCTGCAAGAGACTCATTTTAGAACCAAAGACACGCCCAGATTGAAAGTGAGGGGGTGAAAAACCATTTACCATGCTAATGGACACCAAAAGAAAGCTGGGTGGCAATCCTTATATCAGACAAATTAGATTTTAAACCAAAGACTGTAATAAGAGATGAGGAAGGACATTATATCCTACTTAAAGGATCTATCCAACAAGAAGATCTAACCATTGTAAATATCTATGCCCCTAACATGGGAGCAGCCAATTATATAAGGCAATTAATAACAAAAGCAAAGAAACACATCGACAACAATACAATAATAGGTGGAGACTTTAACACCCCCCTCACTGAAATGGACAGATCGTCTAAGCAAAAGATCAACAAGGAAATAAAGACTGTAAATGACACACTGGACCAAATGGACTTCACAGACATATTCAGAACATTCCATCCCAAAGCAACGGAATACACATTCTTCTCTAGTCCCCATGGAACATTCTCCAGAGTAGATCACATCCTAGGTCATAAATCAGGTCTCAACCGGTACCAAAAGATTGGGATCATTCCCTGCCTATTTTCAGACCACAATGCTTTGAAACTAGAACTCAATCACAAGAGGAAAGTCGGAAAGAACTCAAATACATGGAGGCTAAAGAGCATCCTACTGAAGAATGAATGGGTCAACCAGGAAATTAAAGAAGAATTTAAAAAATACATGGAAACCAATGAAAATGAAAACACAACTATTCAAAATCTTTGGGATGCAGCAAAAGCAGTCTTAAGAGGAAAGTATATAGCAATACAAGCCTTTCTCAAGAAACAAGAAAGATCTCAAGTACACAACCTAACCCTACACCTAAAGGAGCTGGAGAAAGAACAGCAAATAAAGCCTAAACCCAGCAGGAGAAGAGAAATAATAAAGATCAGAGCAGAAATCAATGAAATAGAAACCAAAAGAACAGTAGAACAGATCAACGAAACTAGGAGCTGGTTCTTTGAAAGAATTAACAAGATTGATAAACCCCTGGCCAGACTTATCAAAAAGAAAAGAGAAAGGACCCAAATCAACAAAATCATGAATGAAAGAGGAGAGATCACAACCAACACCAAAGAAATACAAACAATTATAAGAACATATTATGAGCAACTCTATGCCAGCAAATTAGATAACCTGGAAGAAATGGATGCATTCCTAGATATGTATCAACTACCCAAACTGAACCAGGAAGAAATAGAAAAATAGAAAACCTGAACAGACCTATAACCACTAAGGAATCAAAAATCTCCCAACAAACAAGAGCCCAGGGCCAGATGGCTTCCCAGGGGAATTCTACCAAACATTTCAAGAAGAATGAATACCTATTCTTCTGAAACTGTTCCAAAAAATAGAAATGGAAGGAAAACTTCCAAACTCATTATATGAGGCCAACATTACCTTGATCCCAAAATCAGACAAAGACCCCATCGAAAAGGAGAACTAGAGACTAATATCCCTGATGAACATGGATGCAAAAATTCTCACCAAAATACTAGCCAATAGGATCCAACAGTACATTAAAAGGATTATTCACCATGACTAAGTGGGATTTATCCCTGGGCTGCAAGGTTGGTTCAACATCCACAAATCAATCAATGTGATACAATACATTAATAAAAGAAAGAACAAGAACCATATGATCTTCTCAATAGAAGCAGAAAAAGCATTTGACAAAGTACTGCATCCTTTCTTGATCAAAACTCTTCAGAGTATAGGCATAGAGGGTACATACCTCAATATCATAAAAGCCATCTATGAAAAACCCACAGCAAATATCATTCTCAATGGGGAAAAACTGAGAGCTTTCCCCGTAAGGTCAGGAATGCGGCAGGGATGTCCACTATCACCACTGCTATTCAACATAGTATTAAAAGTCCTAGCCACAGCAATCAGACAACAAAAAGAAATAAAAGGCATCCTAATCGGCAAAGAAGAAGTCAAACTCTCACTCTTTGCAGATGATATGATACTTTATGTGGAAAACCCCAAAGACTCCACCCCAAAACTGCTAGAACCCATACAGGAATTCAGTAAAGTGGCAGGATATAAAATCAATGCACAGAAGTCAGTGGCATTCCTATACACCACCAACAAGACAGAAGAAAGAGAAATTAAGGAGTCGATCTCATTTACAATTGCACCCAAAACCATAAGATACCTAGGAATAAATCTAACCAAAGAGGCAAAGGATCTGTACTCCGAAAATTATAAAATACTCATGAAAGAAATTGAGGAAGACACAAAGAAATGGAAAAACGTTCCATGCTCATGGATTGGAAGAACAAATATTGTGAAGATGTCAATGCTACCTAGAGCAATCTACACATTCAATGCAATCCCCATTAAAGTACCATCCACTTTTTTCAAAGAAATGGAACAAATAATCCTAAAATTTGTATGGAACCAGAAAAGACCCCGCATAGCCAGAGGAATGTTGAAAAAGAAAAGCAAAGCTGGTGGCATCCCAATTCCGGACTTCCAGCTCTATTACAAAGCTGTCATCATCAAGACAGCATGGTACTGGCACAAAAACAGACACATAGATCAATGGAACAGAATAGAGAGCCCAGAAATGGACCCTCAACTCTATGGTCAACTCATCTTTGACAAAGCAGGAAAGAATGTCCAATGGAACAAAGACAGTCTCTTCAACAAATGGTGTTGGGAAAATTGGACAGCCACATGCAGAAGAATGAAACTGGACCATTTCCTTACACCACACACAAAAATAGACTCCAAATGGTTGAAAGTCCTCAATGTGAGACAGGAGTCCATCAACATCCTAAAGGAGAACACAGGCAGCAACCTCTTCGACCTCAGCCAAAGCAAATTCTTCCTAGAAACATCGCCAAAGGCAAGGGAAGCAAGGGCAAAAATGAACTATTGGGACTTCATCAAGATAAAAAGCTTTTGCACAGCAAAAGAAACAGTCAACAAACCAAAAGACAACCGACAGAATGGGAGAAGATATTTGCAAATGACATATCAGATAAAGGGCTGGTATCCAAAATCTATAATGAACTTATTAAACTCAACACCCAAAGAAGAAATGATCCAATCAAGAAATGGGCAGAACACGAACAGACATTTTTCCAAAGAAGACATCCAAATGGCCAACAGACACATGAAAAAGTGCTCAGCATCGCTCAGCATCAGGGAAATCCAAATCAAAACCTCAATGAGATACCACCTCACACCAGTCAGAATGGCTAAAATTAACAAGTCAGGAAACGACAGATGTTGGCGGGGATGCAGAGAAAGGGGAACCCTCCTACACTGTTGGTGGCAATGCAAGCTGGTGCAGCCACTCTGGAAAACAGTATGGAGGTTCCTCAAAAAGTTGAAAATAGAGCTACCATATGACCCAGCAATTGCACTACTGGGTATTTACCCCAAAGATACAAAAGTAAGGATCCGAAAGGGTACGTGCACCCCGATGTTTATAGCAGCAATGTCCACAATAGCCAAACTGTGGAAAGAGCCAAGATGTCCATCGACAGATGAATGGATAAAGAAGATGTGGTATATATATACAATGGAATATTATGCAGCCATCAAAAGGAATGAGATCTTGCCATTTGCAACGACGTGGATGGAACTGGAGGGTATTATGTTGAGCGAAATAAGTCAAACAGAGAAAGACATGTATCATATGACCTCACTGATATGAGGAATTCTTAATCACAGGAAACAAACTGAGGGTTGCTGGAGTGGGGGGTGGGGTGGGAGGGATGGGGTGACTGGGTGATAGACACTGGGGAGGGTATGTGCTCTGGTAAGCGCTGTGAATTGTGCAAGACTGTTGAATCTCAGATCTGTACCTCTGAAACAAATAATGCAATATATGTTAAGAAAAAAAAAAAAGAAGAAGAAGAAGGTAGCGGGAGGGGAAGAATGAAGCGGGGGAAATCGGAGGGGTAGACGAACCATGAGAGACAATGGACTCTGGAAAACAAACTGAGGGTTCTAGAGGGGAGGGGGGTGGGAGGATGGGTTAGCCTGGTGGTGGGTATTGAGGAGGGCACATTCTGCATGGAGCACTGGGTGTTATGCACAAACAATGAATCATGGAACACTTCATCTAAAACTAATGATGTAATGTATGGGGATTAACATAAGAATAAAAAAAAAACTACAAGAAGATCAAACTAACTAATGTGTGATACCTTAATTGCCCACCAATAACAGTTCAATACTCTTTAAAGTAATATAACAAAATATAGCACTCAGGACAAAATTCACAATATGTAGCATTCACTGTAATATTACTAACATACAAAAACAAAAACAAAAACAAAAAAAACCCAAAACTAAGTGACCCATAACTAAGACAAAAGTTAGCCAATAGAAACAGAACAAGAAAATACAGTGTTGATGAAATTAGCAGGAAAGACATCAAAACATTACATCAAGACATCAAATATTATAAATATGCTGCTTGCTATGGACTAAATTGTGTAACATCTAAAAATTCATATGTTGAAGCCCTAACCCTCAATGTAACTGAATTTGAAAATAGGGTCTACAAGGAGGTAATTAAGGTTAAATGAGGTCATAAGGGTAGTGTTCTAATACAATAGGATTAGTGTTTTATAAGAAGAGACACCACAGAGGAAGAAACTTATAATACTTATGTGAAACTTTGAATTTGTTCAACCTCTCTCTTTCTCTTCCCCCACCCATCTCTCTGTCTTTGTGTCTCTCTCTCTCCCCCACCTTTGTGAGGATACAGTGAGAACGTGGCTATCTACAAGCCAGGAAAAGAGTTCTGACCAGGAACCAACTTGACAAATAACCTTGATCTTAGATTTCCCAGTCTCCAGAACTGTGAAAAATAAATTTCTGTTGTTTAAACCATGCAATCTGGAGTATTTTTTTATGGCAGCCCATGCAAGCTAATACACTCCTGCTCAAGAATGTAAAGGAAAGCATCATCATGATGAAGAAAATAAATTAAACATATTAAAAAGACTGAAGTGAACTTAGAAGTAAGAATACAATAACTAAAATGAAAAATGTACCAGTTGATATTAAGAGAAGTTGAGACACTGTAGAAGCAAACATCACTGAACTTGAAGATGTAGCAATCGAAACTATCAAAAAGATGCAAAGAGCAAAAGATGAGAAAAAAAATGAGCAGAGCCTCAGTGACCAGTGAACAATATCAAATGGTCTAACATGAATATAAATGGAGTCCCAGAAGAATAAAATGAAGAAATAGAAAGAATATTTGAAGAAATTATGGCCAACACTTTTCCAAACTTGATGAAAAGTATGAGTCTATAGATTCAAGAAGCTCAACAAATCCCAAGCAGAATAAACAAAAATAAATCACACTATGGCACATAATAATCAAATTGCTGAGAACCAATGATAAAGAGAAAATACTGAAAGCAGCCAGAGAGTAAAAAGACAATCACACACAGAAAAACAAATATGTGGGACACCTGGGTGGCTCAGTCATTAAGCATCTGCCTTCAGCTCAGGTCCTAATCCCAGGGTCCTGGGATGGAGCCCCACATCAGGCTCCTTGTTCAGCAGGAGGCCTGCTTCTCCCTCTCCCACTCCCCCTGTGTGTGTTCCCTCTCTCGCTGTCTCTCTCTCTGTCAACAAATAAATAAAATCTTTAAAAAAAAAAAAGAAAAACAAATATGTGAATAATATTTCAAGTAAGTAGACTTCTCATCAAAACAAATAGGACAGAAAACAATGGACTGACATCCTTAAAATATATAAGAACAATTCAATCTAGAATTCTACAACCAGCAAAAATATCTTTCAAAAATGAAGATTAAATAAAATTAAAAAAAAAAACTCAGAAATTTCATTACCAGAAGATGTGTATCACAATCAAGTTTTTAAAAGTTCTTCAGATAAAAGGAAAATAATAATAAAGAAATGTGAATTTAGACCAAGAAATAAAGATCACCAGAATATGCAGTTTATTTTCTGATTTTAGAAATCTATTTAAAAGATAAGATCATTTAAAACAAAATTAATCATATATTGTAGTAGTGATAACACATGGAGAAACAAGATCTGTGACAATGATAGTATAAAGGAAAGAGGAGAAAGGGAAGTGTATGATGGTAAGATTTTTATAATATATGTGAAGAGATTCAATACTATTTGAAGGTATTGAAATAGTACCTACGAACCTACGATAGGCTACAGATGTGTACTGCAAGCCCTGGAACAACCACAAAAGTAATGAAACAAAGAGGTATAGCTAATAAGTCAATAATGGAAATAAACTTGAACAAATTAAAATACTCGATTAATTTTTTTAAAAAACTGGAAAAAAGAGGAATGCCTGGGTGGCTCAGTCATTAAGCATCTGCCTTCGGCTCAGGTCATGATCCCAGGGTCCTGGGATGGAGCCCTGCATCAGGCTCCCTCCTCTGCGGGAAGCCTGCTTCTCCCTCTCCCACTCCCTCTGTTTGTGTTCCCTCTCTCACTGTGTGTCTCTCTGTCAAATAAATAAATAAAATCTTTAAAAAAAAAAAGTGGAAAAAAGATTAAAGGACTAGCAGGAAAACCAGAAAATGAAAGCACATCTATATTAATAATTAAGTTGAATGATTAATGGTCTAAGCACTCCAATTAAAATGCATAGATTATCAGATTTGACTGAAACAAAAGCAAAATCTAACTACAGTTGACCCTTGAACAACACAGGTTTGAACTGCCAGAGTCCACTTATACATGGATTTTTTTTCAGCAAATACAGAACAGCACTGTAACTGTGTTTTCTCTTGCTTTTGATTTTCGTAATAACATTTTCTTTTCTCTAGCTTACTTTATTGTAAGAAAACACCATATGATACATATAACATACAAAATATATGTTAATGGACTGTCTATGATATTGGCAAGGCTTCCAGTCAACAGTAGACTATTAGTAGTTAGGTTTTGGGGACGTCAAAAGGTAAACATGGATTTTTGACAGCTGGAGGGGGTGGAGGGGTCAGTATCCCTAACCTCTGTATTGTTCAAGGGCCAACTGTATACTGTTGACAAAACACTCACTTTACATATAAAGACATTGATACATTAAAAGCAAGGATAATTAAAAGGATAGGAAAAGGTATGCTATGCAAACATCAAACAAAAGAAAACTGATGTGAATATAATAATACCAGAAATTTGATTCAGAAAAGGGAACAATATCAGGTATAAAGAGGAATATTTCATAATGATAAAGGGGTTAATATATCAAGAAGACATCCTGACTGTAGCAATCATTTTCTTATATATACATATGTCAAATCATCATGTTGTACACCTTAAGCATGTACAGTTTCTATTGAAAAGAACTAATCCAGAAAACAAAAGAAGACACACAGTGTTAAATATAGGTACACCTAATAATGGAGGTATAAAAAAACATGAAGCAAAACCCAACAAAACTGAAAGTAGAAATAGACATTGATGATTACAGTTGGGGATTTTAAGAGTCCTCTCTTAGTAATTGACAGAACACGTAGACACAAGAGCCAGTGAGGATATAGAGGACTCAAACAATATTGTCAACCAGCCAACTCAGTTGCCACTTATAGACCATACTACCTAACCATAGCGTAATAAACATTATTTTCAAGTGCACATAGAACACTCACCTAGATCATATTCTGGGCCTTAAAAATAGGTCTCGGGGGTGGAGAAAGATGGCGGAGAAGTAGGAGACCTGAATTTCATCTGGTCCCAGGAATTCAGCTGGATAAGGATCAAACCATTCTGAACACCTACGAACTCAACAGGAGATCGAAGAAAAGAATAGCAACAACTCTCTGAACAGAAAAGCGACCACTTTCTGGAAGGTAGGACGTACGGAGGAGTGAATCCGAGGTGATATTCCAGAGGATAGATGGCGGGGGAGGGGGTCTCCATCGGCCACTTCGGCAAGTGATAGAGCCGCAGAGCACAAAATCGGAACTTTTAGAAGTCAGCTCCACTGAGGGACGTCACTCCAGTGACTAAGCAGGGGGTGAAACCCTCACGGGGACAATGTGGTCTCAGGACCCTCGGGGTCACAGAAAGACCGGGGGTGCCTGAGTGCGGCAGAGCTCCCAGGTATCGGAGCGGGGAAGCCGGCTGCAGAGACAGAGCCCAGGCACGGGCTCTCAGCTCGGGGTTGCCATACACCGTGATCCACGGCACAGTCGGGGCCACTGCTCCCCCAGCAGGGACCCAACAAGTGGCAGATCCGGGGAGACTCACCTTCCTCCCCCGGGAGGAGCCGCGTGGGAGTGCACGACAGGGACCTGCTGGGTTTGGAGACTCCACCCGGGGTCGGGTGCCAGAGATAGAAACGCGCGGTCACAGGCCGGGTGAGCACGGAGTGCGGCCGGAGACCGGGGAGACGGGAGTGACTGACGGCTTTTCTCTGGGGGCTCACTGAGGAGCGGGGCCCCGAGTTCTCGGCTCCTCTGGGGCGGAGATTGGGAGGCCGCCATTTTCACTCTCCGCCTCCAAAGCTGTACTTTGGAAAGCTCGCAGGGAACAAAAGCGCCGGAGAGCAAACCTGAGCAGATTACTTAGCCGGGAGGGGGCAAGGGTGGGGCAATTCCGCCTCCGGCAAAGACATTTGGGAATCACGGCAACAGGCCCCTCCCCCAGAAGATCAGCGAGAACAGCCAGCCAAGACCAAGTTTACCGATCAATGAGAATGGCAGAACTCCAGAGCTAGGGGAATACTGCAGAATCCATGTCTTTTTTACCATGATTCTTTAGTCTTTCAAAGTTAATTTTTTTTGAATTTTTCTTTTTCCCTTTTTCAACTAACATCTTACCAATCCCTTTTTAAAAAAAAAAAACATTTTTATTTTTCATTTTTAGAGTCATATTCTATCCCTTCATAGTAGTTACCCTTATTTTTGGCATATATATATATATAACTTGTTCTCTCTTTAAAATTTTGAGATACAGTTTCTTCTAACAGATCAAAATATACCCTAAATCTCTAGTGTATGGCTTTGTTCTAGTCTACTGCCGGATCACATTCTCTCCCTTTTTTTTTCTCTTTTTTTTTAAAATCCTCTTCCTTCTTTTTTCAAACAACTTCTTACCTTATCAAATCCTTTTATAAAATTTTTTATAATTTTCATCTTTACAGTCATATTCC
>NC_058406.1:95706727-95793125 GCF_002201575.2 Neomonachus schauinslandi | reverse complement strand
CTAACTGCTAGGATAAATGAGGCAGAAGAGAGAATCAGTAATATAGAAGACCAAATGATGGAAAATAAAGAAGCTGAGAAAAAGAGAGATAAACAACTACTGGATCACGAGGGCAGAATTCGAGAGATAAGTGATACCATAAGACAAAACAACATTAGAATAATTGGGATCCCAGAAGAAGAAGAAAGAGAGAGAGGGGCAGAAGGTATATTGGAGCAAATTATAGCAGAGAACTTCCCTAATTTGGGGAAGGAAACAGGCATCAAAATCCAGGAAGCACAGAGAACCCCTCTCAAAATCAATAAAAATAGGTCAACACCCCGACATCTAATAGTAAAACTTACGAGTCTCAGAGACAAAGAGAAAATCCTGAAAGCAGCTCGGGAGAAGAGATATGTAACCTACAATGGTAGAAACATTAGATTGGCAACAGACCTATCCACAGAGACCTGGCAGGCCAGAAAGGACTGGCAGGATACATTCAGAGCACTAAACGAGAAAAATATGCAGCCAAGAATACTATATCCAGCTAGGCTGTCATTGAAAATTGAAGGAGAGATAAAAAGCTTCCAGGACAAACAAAAACTAAAGGAATTTGCAAACACGAAACCAGCCCTACAAGAAATATTGAAAGGGGTCCTCTAAGCAAAGAGAGACCCTAAAAGCAACATAGACCAGAAAGGAACACAGACAATATACGGTAACAGCCACCTTACAGGCAATACAATGGCACTAAATTCCTATCTTTCAATAGTTATCCTGAATGTAAATGGGCTAAATGCCCCAATCAAAAGACACAGGCTATCAGACTGGATTAAAAAATAAGACCCATCGATATGCTGTCTGCAAGAGACTCATTTTAGAACCAAAGACACCCCCAGATTGAAAGTGAGGGGGTGGAAAACCATTTACCATGCTAATGGACACCAAAAGAAAGCTGGGGTAGCAATCCTTATATCAGACAAATTAGATTTTAAACCAAAGACTGTAATAAGAGATGAGGAAGGACATTATATCCTACTTAAAGGATCTATCCAACAAGAAGATCTAACCATTGTAAATATCTATGCCCCTAACATGGGAGCAGCCAATTATATAAGGCAATTAATAACAAAAGCAAAGAAACACATCAACAGCAATACAATAATAGTGCGGGACTTTAACACCCCCCTCACTGAAATGGACAGATCATCTAAGCAAAAAATCAACAAGGAAATAAAGACTTTAAATGACACACTGGACCAAATGGACTTCACAGACATATTCAGAACATTCCATCCCAAAGCAATGGAATACACATTCTTCTCTAGTGCCCATGGAACATTCTCCAGAATAGATCACATCCTAGGTCATAAATCAGGTATCAACCGGTACCAAAAGATTGGGATCATTCCCTGCCTATTTTCAGACCACAATACTTTGAAACTAGAACTCAATCACAAGAGGAAAGTCAGAAAGAACTCAAATACACGGAGGCTAAAGAGCATCCTACTGAAGAATGAATGGGTCAACCAGGAAATTAAAGAAGAATTTAAAAAATACATGGAAACCAATGAAAATGAAAACAAAACTGTTCAAAATCTTTGGGATGCAGGAAAGGCAGTCCTAAGAGGAAAGTATATAGCAATACAAGCCTTTCTCAAGAAACAAGAAAGGTCTCAAGTACACAACCTAACCCTACACCTAAAGGAGCTGGAGAAAGAACAGCAAATAAAGCCTAAACCCAGCAGGAGAAGAGAAATAATAAAGATCAGAGCAGAAATCAATGAAATAGAAACCAAAAGAACAGTAGAACAAATCAACGAAACTAGGAGCTGGTTCTTTGAAAGAATTAACAAGGTTGATAAACCCCTGGCCAGACTTATCAAAAAGAAAAGAGAAAGGACCCAAATCAACAAAATCATGAATGAAAGAGGAGAGATCACAACCAACACCAAAGAAATACAAACAATTATAAGAACATATTATGAGCAACTCTATGCCAGCAAATTAGATAACCTGGAAGAAATGGATGCATTCCTAGAGATGTATCAACTACCAAAACTGAACCAGGAAGAAATAGAAAACCTGAACAGACCTATAACCACTAAGGAAATTGAAGCAGTCATCAATAATCTCCCAAAAAACAAAAGCCCAGGGCCAGATGGCTTCCCAGAGGAATTCTACCAAACATTTCAAGAAGAATGAATACCTATTCTTCTGAAACTGTTCCAAAAAATAGAAATGGAAGGAAAACTTCCAAACTCATTATATGAGGCCAACATTACCTTGATCCCAAAATCAGACAAAGACCCCATCGAAAAGGAGAACTAGAGACTAATATCCCTGATGAACATGGATGCAAAAATTCTCACCAAAATACTAGCCAATAGGATCCAACAGTACATTAAAAGGATTATTCACCATGACTAAGTGGGATTTATCCCTGGGCTGCAAGGTTGGTTCAACATCCACAAATCAATCAATGTGATACAATACATTAATAAAAGAAAGAACAAGAACCATATGATCTTCTCAATAGAAGCAGAAAAAGCATTTGACAAAGTACTGCATCCTTTCTTGATCAAAACTCTTCAGAGTATAGGCATAGAGGGTACATACCTCAATATCATAAAAGCCATCTATGAAAAACCCACAGCAAATATCATTCTCAATGGGGAAAAACTGAGAGCTTTCCCCGTAAGGTCAGGAATGCGGCAGGGATGTCCACTATCACCACTGCTATTCAACATAGTATTAAAAGTCCTAGCCACAGCAATCAGACAACAAAAAGAAATAAAAGGCATCCTAATCGGCAAAGAAGAAGTCAAACTCTCACTCTTTGCAGATGATATGATACTTTATGTGGAAAACCCCAAAGCCTCCACCCCAAAACTGCTAGAACTCATACAGGAATTCAGTAAAGTGGCAGGATATAAAATCAATGCACAGAAGTCAGTGGCATTCCTATACACCACCAACAAGACAGAAGAAAGAGAAATTAAGGAGTTGATCCCATTTACAACTGCACCCAAAACCATAAGATACCTAGGAATAAATCTAACCAAAGAGGCAAAGGATCTGTACTCCGAAAATTATAAAATACTCATGAAAGAAATTGAGGAAGACACAAAGAAATGGAAAAACGTTCCATGCTCATGGATTGGAAGAACCAATATTGTGAAGATGTCAATGCTACCTAGAGCAATCTACACATTCAATGCAATCCCCATCAAAATACCATCCACTTTTTTCAAAGAAATGGAACAAATAATCCTAAAATTTGTATGGAACCAGAAAAGACCCCGCATAGCCAGAGGAATGTTGAAAAAGAAAAGCAAAGCTGGTGGCATCCCAATTCCGGACTTCCAGCTCTATTACAAAGCTGTCATCATCAAGACAGTATGGTACTGGCACAAAAACAGACACATAGATCAATGGAACAGAATAGAGAGCCCAGAAATGGACCCTCAACTCTATGGTCAACTCATCTTTGACAAAGCAGGAAAGAATGTCCAATGGAAAAAAGACAGTCTCTTCAACAAATGGTGTTGGGAAAATTGGACAGCCACATGCAGAAGAATGAAACTGGACCATTTCCTTACACCACACACAAAAATAGACTCCAAATGGTTGAAAGACCTCAATGTGAGACAGGAGTCCATTTTTGTGTGTGGTGTTGGGAAAATTGGACAGCCACATGCAGAAGAATGAAACTGGACCATTTCCTTACACCACACACAAAAATAGACTCCAAATGGTTGAAAGACCTCAATGTGAGACAGGAGTCCATCAAAATCCTAAAGGAGAACACAGGCAGCAACCTCTTCGACCTCAGCCAAAGCAACTTCTTCCTAGAAACATCGCCAAAGGCAAGGGAAGCAAGGGCAAAAATGAACTATTGGGACTTCATCAAGATAAAAAGCTTTTGCAAAGCAAAAGAAACAGTCAACAAAACCAAAAGACAACCGACAGAATGGGAGAAGATATTTGCAAATGACATATCAGATAAAGGGCTGGTATCCAAAATCTATAATGAACTTATTAAACTCAACACCCAAAGAAGAAATGATCCAATCAAGAAATGGGCAGAACACGAACAGACATTTTTCCAAAGAAGACATCCAAATGGCCAACAGACACATGAAAAAGTGCTCAGCATTGCTCAGCATCATAGAAATCCAAATCAAAACCTCAGTGAGATACCACCTCACACCAGTCAGAATGGCTAAAATTAACAAGTCAGGAAATTACAGATGTTGGAGGGGTTGCAGAGAAAGGGGAACCCTCCTACACTGTTGGTGGGAATGCAAGCTGGTGCAGCCACTCTGGAAAACAGTATGGAGGTTCCTCAAAAAGTTGAAAATAGAGCTACCATACGACCCAGCAATTGCACTACTGTCAATTTACCCCAAAGATAGAAATGTAGGGATCCGAAGGGGTACGTGCACCCTGATGTTTATAGCAGCAATGTCCACAATAGCCAAACTGTGGAAAGAGCCAAGATGTCCATCGACAGATGAATGGATAAAGAAGTGGTATATATATACAGTGCAATATTATGCAGCCATCAAAATGAGATCTTGCCTTTTGCAATGACGTGATGGAACTGGAGGGTGTTATGCTGAGCGAAATAAGTCAAACAGAGAAAGACATGTATCATATGACCTCACTGATATGAGGAGTTCTTAATCTCAGGAAACAAACTGAGGGTTGCTGGAGTGGTGGGGGGTGGGAGGGATGGGGTGGCTGGGTGATAGACATTGGGGAGTGTATGTGCTATGATGAGTGCTGTGAATTGTGCAAGACTGTTGAATCACAGATCTGTACCTCTGAAATAATGCAATATATGTTAAGAAAAAAAAAAAGAAGCTAGCAGGAGGGGAAGAATGAAGGGGGGGAAATCAGAGGGGGAGACGAACCATGAGAGACGATGGACTCTGAAAAACAAACTGAGGGTTCTAGAGGGGAGCAGGGTGGGAGGATGGGTTAGCCTGGTGATGGGTATTAAAGAGGGCACGTTCTCCATGGAGCACTGGGTGTTATGCACAAACAATGAATCATGGAACACTACCTCAAAAACTAATGATGTAATGTATGGTGATTAACATAACAATAAAAAATTAAAAAATAGGTCTCAATAAATTCAAGAAGGTTAAAATTATACAAAGTGTGTTCTTTCATTCCAGCAGAATCAAACCAGAATTAATAGAAAGTTAGCTGGGAAATCCCCAAATATTGGGAAATGAAACCACACAGTTAAAAATACAGCATGGGTCAAAAAAGAAATCACAAGGGAAATTAGAAAATATTTTGAGCCGAATGAAAATGAAAACACAACACATCAAAATTGAGCAGATACTACTGAAATAATGCTTAGAGGGAAATTTATGGCATTTCATTTAAATGATATTAGCGAATAGTTCTTAAATCAATTATCTGAACTTTCACTGCAAGAAGGAAGGAAAAAAGCAAATTAAACTTGAAGTAAGCTAAAAAAAAGAAATAAATATAAGTTTTAAAATCAATGCATTTAAAAATGAGCAAATAATAGAGAAAAGGCTATGAAACAAAAGCTGGTCCTTTGAACACATCAATAAAATTGATAAGCCTGTCGTCTATTTAGGCTCACCAACTCATCCTGGTTTGTCTGGCTGGGACTTTCCAGTGCTAGTCCTGAAATTTGCACATTTCAGGAATCTCTCAGTCCTGGGTAAATTCCAACAGTTTGTCACTTTAGCCAAATTGATCAGGAAATAGAGGAGAGAAAAATTACAAGTATCAAGAATGAAAGACATCATTATAGATCCTAAAGACATTAAAAGAAATAATAAAAGAATATTATAAATAACTCTATGCTAATAAATTTGACAACTTAGATAAAAACTTGAAAGAAAAAAAAAAAACTACCAAAGCTTACTCAAGAGGAAGTAGATAATTTGAATTGCCCATTATCTATTAAAGAAATATATATGGGTAAAGTCTTTCCCCAAAGAAAACTCCAGGCCCAGGTAGTTTCACTGATAAGGTCTGCCAAACATTTAAGAAAGAATTAAAACCAATTCTATAGAAATGCTTCTAGAAAATAGAAAAAGGTCTTCTTACTTTACGAGGCCAGCATTATCCTGATACCAAAAGGAGATAAAGACATTACAAGAGAATAAAACTATAGATCAATATCTCTTTTGAACATAGATTTAAAGATTCTTAACAAAATTTTAGCAAATCCAATGCAGCGTTACATAAAAAGACTAATAAACCAAGTTGAGTTTTATCCCAGGAATGCCAGTTTGATTTAGGATTTGGAAATCATTAATGTAATTCATCATAATAACAGACTGAAATAGAAAAACCATACAATCATTTCAATAGATGCAGAAACAAATTTTGATAAAATTCAACACCCATTCATGATAAAAAAAAATTTCTAGGAGAGTTGGAATAGAAGGGAACTTCCTCAATCTGATGAAAGGCATATAGGAAAAGCCTACAGGCTAAACAGTGAAAAATGGAATGTTTTCCTACCAAGATCAAGAGAAAGGACTCACAGCTGCTCTTACTACAGTTGACCCCTGAACACCCCCCGGGATTAGGGGTGCCAACCCACCCTCTCCATAGTTGACAATTCACATATAATTTTTGACTCCCCCCAAACTTAACTATTATAGTCTACTGTTGACCAGAAGCCGTACCAATAACATAAACAGTCGATTAACACATGTTTTGTATGTTATATGTATTATACACTGTATTCTTACAATCAAGTATGCTAAAGAAAATGTTATTAAGAAAGTCATAAGGACCAGGGAGGCCTGGGTGGCTCAGTCGGGTAAGCGTCTACCTTCGGCTTGGGTCATGATCCCGGGGTCCTGAGATGGAGCCTGGCATCAGGCTCCCGGGTCAGCGGGCAGTCTGCTTCTTCCTCTGCCCAACCCCCACCCTGCTCATGTGCGCTCGCTCGCTCTCTCTCTCTCTCTCAAATACAGAAATTAAAAATCTTTTTTAAAAAATAGTCATAAGGAAGAGAAAATAGATTTACAGTGTTGTACTCTAAACACTCCACTTTAGGCAGTGTGCCGGGTGGTCCTGGGGATCTGTGCCTTGCTTCAGCAGTGTTTGGATGGAACAGACCCAGGAACACCCTTCTTCCAGTCTCCAACCACCCTCTAACCTCTTTTCTAGTTGCAATCTTCAGAACCATCTTCTCAGACAACCTTTGCATCTGGGACCAGCCAATACCACTTTTGGCGCTATTGCCCATCAACCATGAGCTCCAGGATTCTTCAGAATTACTCTGCCAAAGTAAAGGCCCCCATAATAGACCTGGTCAACATGCATCTGTCAGCCTCCTGTACCTATACCTACCTCCCTCTAGGCTGCTATTTCCCCCATGACCAACAGGGTGGCTCTGGAGGGCGCCCTCTCTCAGGATGTGCAGAAACCATCCCAGGATGAGGGGGGGTATACCCTGGATCCTTGGAAGCCACGAGGGTCTTGGAGAAGACTTGACCCTGGGCCTCCTGGATCTGCATTCCCCGGGCTCTGCTGGTGCAGACTCTGAGACTTTCTGGAGAGCCACTTCCTGGGTAAGGAGGTGAAACTCATCAAGAAGGTGGCAACCACCAGACTAACCTCTGCAGGTTGCCTCCCCCTTCCCCTGCCCCCGGCTGGGTGGCGCGAGTATCTCTTTGAAAGGCTCACCCTTAAGCACATCTAGGATCCTCTGGAGCCTCTCTGGCATCCACCAGTGTCAGGGCTTCTGAGTCTCTCCCTACTGCCACCAAGCAGCTTTTTAATCACCCTGGAGCTCTCTTCCAAGCCGTTAACCAAATGGAAACAACAAGGTTTTGGAAAGAAAAAAAAAAATCCACATATAAGTGAATCAGTGCAGGTCAAACCCCTGTTGTTTAAGGGTCAACTGTATTTCCATTCATCAGTCTACCTGAGATCCTAGCTACTCCAATCAGGAAAGGAAAAAAAGGCATCCAGGTAAGAACAAAAAAAAGTAAAATGGTCTTTATCTGCACACACACATGATTATCTAAATAGAAAATTCTAAGAAATCTACAGAAAAGAACTAATAATACCAGAATTAGTAAGTAAATTTAGCGAAATTGCAGGACACAAGGTCAATAAACTGAAATCAATGGTGTTTCTATATACTAGAAACAATCGTTAGAAATTAAAATCTTAAAAGATAGCATCAAAAGCATTGAATACTTCGGGATAAATTTAACAAAATCAGTGCTAGACTTGTACAGTGAAAATTACAAAACATCGTTGAAAGAATTCTTAAGTGACATAAGATATGGTGTTTATGGATTAAAAGACAATATTGTTAAGAAGTCTAATTCTCCTTGTGTTAGCTTGCTAAGGCTGCTATAACAAGAGGGCACAGACTAGATGGCTTAAACAACAGAAATTTACCTTCTCACAGTTCTGGAGGCTGGAAGTTCAAGATCAAGGTGTTGGCAGGTTTGGGGTCTCCTGAGGCCTCTTTCCTTGACTTGCAGAGGGCTGCCTTCTGTGTCCTCACATGGCCTTTTCTCTGTGCATATGTATCCCTAGGGTCTGTTCCTCTTCTTATAGGGACACCAGGCATATTGGACTAGGGCCCCAAACAGCCTCATTTTAACTTGGTCACTCCCTTAAAGGCCTCATTTCCAAGTGTAATCACATTCTGAGGTACTAGGGGTTAGGGCTTCAACATACAAATTTGAGGGGAACACAGGTCAGTCCATAACACTCCTCAAATTTCCTATAGATTTAAGTCAACTCCAACCAAAATCCCAGCAGATTTTTGTAGAGTTTAATGTTTGTTTTTAAAATTGACATGGAAGATCAAAGGACCTAGAAGAGTCAAAACAATTTTGGAAAAATAAAAAAAGAATAAGGCTGGTAGATTTATACTACCTGACTGTCAGATTTACTATAAAGTAAACCAGCAAATAACACAATGTGATTTTGGCATAAGGCAGTAAGGCATAAGCATTTGGCAAACCTCAGGCCACAGACTAATTTCCTGTTTTTATAAATAAAACTTTATTAGAATACTGCCACCTATTCATTTATGTAATGTTTATGGTCACTTTTGCACTATAACAGCAAAGTTGACAGGTTATGACACAAGCCTAAAATATTTATTCTTTGGTCTTTTGAGTAAAAGTTTTCCAACTCCTGATCAGTAAAAGAGAACAGAATCCAGAAATAGCCTAACACAAGATCTCTTAATATCTGCACTGTTGACATTTTAGGCAGCATAATTCTTTTTTTTTTTTTTAGATTTTATTTATTTATTTGACAGAGAGAGACACAGCGAGAGAGGGAACACAAGCAGGGGGAGTGGGAGAGGGAGCCAAGCAGGGAGCCCAATGCAGGGCTTGATCCCAGGACCCTGGGATCATGACCTGAGCCAAAGGCAGACGCTTAACGACTAAGCCACCCAGGTGCCCCAGGCAGCATAATTCTTTGTTGGAGGACTTACATTGGCATTGCAGAATGTGTAGCAGCATCCCACCAGATGCCAGTAACATCCTGTACTTGTGACAAACAAAAATGCCCCGGATGTTGCCAATGTCCCCTGGATGGGCAAAATGGTTCAGTTGAGAACCACTGGTCTAATACCTATTTGTTCAATGGATTAGCAATAGTACCAAGGTAATTCAATGGGAAAAGAAATCTATAGACTCTTCAATAAATGGTGCTGGGAAAAAATCAGATATCCTTGTAGAAAAAAAAAAAAGAACCTTCCATTATATAAAAAATTAACTTAAATGGATCATCTACCAAAACATAAGACCTAAAACTATAAAACATCTCTAAGAAAATATAGGAGAAAATCTTCATGGTCTTGGGTAAGTCAAAGCTTTTTTGAATAAAGACCAGGCCACACAATAATAATAATAAATTGGGAATCACCAAAATAAAACTTGTGTTCTTCAAAGAAATTAAGAAAATGAAAAATAAGCCACAGCCTGAGAGAAAATATCTGCAAAACATATATCTAATAAGCAATTTGTATCCAGAATATATAAAGAACTCTGACAACTCAAAGAAAAACAGCCCAGTAAAATTTGAGTGAAAGATTTCACAGTCAACTCACCAAAGAAGATTATACAAATGGCAGATGAAAGCTCATAAAAATATTCCCCAAACCACTAGTCATCAGGGAAATTTAAATTAAAACTAAAATGAGGTGCTGCTCTGTACTCATCAAAATGGCTAACGATTTCTTTAAACAAAACCAAAAGAAAAACGTATCTGACAACAGCGAGCTGGCAGATTTGTGGAGTGGCTGAAGCACTCATAGATTGCTGATAGGTCTACAAAATGGTACAGCCACTTTGAAAACCATTTGACAGTTCCTACATCACTTACCATGCAACCCAGCATTTCCACTCCCAGACGTCTTTTCAAGAGAAATAAAAACATGTTCCACAAAGACTTATAAGCAAATATTCATGACAGCTTTATCATAATAGCCAGAAAAATAGAAACAAGCTAAATATCCATCAACTGATGAGGGAATAAACAGACTGTGGTATATCCATACAATAGAATACTACTTAGCAACATAAAGAAACAAGCTACTATACCTACAACGGCGGGGATGAATCTCAAAAGTATTTTGTTGAAGATGGAAGCCTAACACAAAAAACTACAGAGAATGGAGTCTTCTATATGAATTCTAGATTTCTGTTGTAAGAGTGACAGAAATGAGGTCAGTGTTGCCAGAGACTTAAGGTTGGGGAGGGGATTGATTGCCAAGGCGTACAAGCAAGCTTTCTGGGCTGATAAAATGTTCATATATGTGACAGTGTATGATTAGTTAGTTCCTCAAAGTGACTACAGCAGTCGGGATCCTTGTGATCAAAGGGCAGAACAGCAGTAGCTGTAGGGACCCTTCATGGATTCTTACATTGTGACAAGCACTGTGATAAGCCCTTTAGATGCATTATCCCATTCAGTCTTCAAAATAACCATTTGAGGTGACTACTATTGCTTCCCCTTGTTACAGATGAGAGAACTGAACCAGAGGGCTTAAGTTACATGTCCAGAGTCATTCTCTGTTCAGGAGGTCTGGCTGATCCCCAAGTCTGTGCTCCAAATAATGGCCTTACCCCACAACCTGCATGGATCCTGTTTTAACACTTATTTCTATCTGATTGTGCTGCATGATGATACAAAACCAATATTTTTTTTTCCAGCCTGACCCTCTGCAATACAAGCTTGTGTGGTTGTGACAGTCTAGGCACAAGTGGTTAGAGTATTTCAGGCTAAATTGAGATTCCCTGAATTAACTTTACCCTGGCCAACTAGGAAAAGATACATCAGGTCTTCCTGTGTGTTGCAGGCTGTGTTCTCTGGAAACAGCTACTGAGACAGAATGTGGGGTGCAAATTCTGTGACCCCTGTGAAAGGAAGGGGAAAAAGCAGGACTGGGCCAAGGGATCAGTCACACAACTGTTTAAGACCATAAAACTCTCCCACTGGAGAGCTCTGGGGTGAGGACCACCCCCAAAGTGGCCCCACTGGGCCCAAATGGTCATGCTTTCATAATCCCACCTCACTCACCCACTGGCTAAGGGATGCCTCAGGAGGAGTGTGACTTTGAGCAAGGGGACTCTCTGCAGCTGAGGCAGCCCCGGGAGCAGCCTGCTCCAGGCTGCCTACTGACCATGTCGTGGGGCTGGGTAGCAAGTCCTTCCTTGAAATGGGTACCTGGGCTGTGCACCTCTGAGTCTATGGCCCGGGGCTACCTTCAGAATGTTTCCCCATGGCACTGCAATGTCACTAAGCTATCCCAAGTCCTTCCAAGTATTTATTTTTTAAAAGCATGTAACATTGTTTCAATGGACAAAATGATACTTAAAAAAGTAAACAAAATATGGAAAGTGTTAAAGAACTAGATTTAATGACTTACAACAAAACCACCTAACATAATATCAATGTTATACTTGTAATTAAGTGTTACTAAAAGATAATAAACTGGGCTCTATGACCAGTAGCATTCATTCCTATGCACCAGACATTCTGCTGACTATTGAAGATACAAAAACAAATACAATATGGTAAGAATAAATAAATGAATGAATAAATGAATGAATGGAAAAACAAGCTTCTTGCTCTCCAGCAGCCTAAAATTTAGCAAGTGACAGTGAAACAGTGTGCTGCCTGTTTATGGAGAGCAGGCAGAGAAGAAGTTTTGTGACCCTGAGCCGGCCCCGAGGACAAACTTTCAATGCTGGATGGGAAAGGGTAGAAGGACACCCCCAGTAGAATTGGCAACAGAAGTAAAGTCAGAAGTGTGACTGGTCATATGAGGATTGTGTAGGATAAGACTGGCAGAATGCAGGCTGGTTGGGATGGATTATGAGGGACCTTGAACACCATGCTAAGGAGGCTGGAGGAGTCACATGAAGGCTCTAGATGGACTGAGGCAAATCCATTGCCGTGCCTGGACAACTCAGTGCATGTGTCCTTCCAGGCTATCGGGATCCTTTTTGGTCTTTGCTTTAGGCTTTGTCTCTCCGTGTTTCAGGACTCTCGATTTGTTTTCTTTCCAAACCCATCATATCCTGTTCTTCCACATCATTTCTGACTACCGCTTCTAAAAACATGCCCTCCCATCTCTTTGTTAAGCAAGATAGGGAGATCAGGCCACATCAGTAGCAGCAAGACCTTGAGCTGAATGAGCCGCTATCAGTCCTACCACGGAGACGCCATTATCCCTTGGACAGCAGGTGAATGTGCCCACACCTTGGGCACTTCCTCCTCTTCTGACCAGTGCCGAAATGAAGAGATAGCATCACCGTTTTGTGTGCCCTAGAGTCCTTGTTTTCTCTTATAGTTCTGCTCCATCTGTGTAGCCACTTTCAACAGGACTAGATACAAATACTTTATTTTGACATGATCTTTTAGAAATCAAAGAGAAATCTAACAGATTCACTTAACTCAATCAATTTCTAGAAAATCTGCCTCTGAATCACACAGCTGATTTACATATGGTAAGTAAAACAGGAATTAGCAAATATTTTCTGAACTTGTAAAATATTTTTAAGACACTCTGATGAGTCAGTGTTTAATCCTTTCTCCATAAATAGGATGAAAGATCTTTGCCATGTTTTCTCTTAAGTAAATATATTTTAAAACTGTGCCTACATAGTGTTCCAGTTTTCTTTTCAGCTGCCACTATGAATGGACATAGCAGCTGGAATGAAGCATAACACATCACACCTCAACTTTGAATTTCCTGCCTTTTGTTTTCTTGAATCATAGCCTTGATGTTGTTTAAATAGTGCTCTGTATATTTAATTTCCCTTTTCTCTTCACAAAGACCAAACAATTTTTTAAAATCACCCCATCTTTCACAGTGGGTTATAAAAGTGTTCTTGAGCTGAAATTGAACTGGTCTCTTATTTAAACATATAAATATATATTTAGGCATTTTAGTCCACTGTCGTTTATTTTATTGATTGACTGCTTGGGCAGATATGTATTTGTGCACATTTTATCCATGTCATGTGCTTTGCATTTAAAGATAACACCACTAATAGTTACTGTTAATTGTATGCACAGATGGCTGGGCAAAAGAACAGACATCTTCCAAGGTACATGTACACAAAGTCTGTTCTCTGCTGTTTGCAAACTGTGTTGCTTGTGACTCTCTCTCTTCACCTCAGGTCGTCCCCAAAGAATCAAAGATATATGGCATTAGAAGGACATTTAAATATTATTGAATAAAACTACCCAAATAAAGTGGGCACCCGCCATTCTGCAGCCTGCATTTGTAACTTTCAGCAATAAGACAGTCAGCACTTCAAAAAGGTAGCCCATTTCATTGTCACCCATCTCTAAGTACTAGAAAATTCTTCCTTTTATCGAGCCAAGGTTTTCCCTCATGTAACTTCCACCTATTTGTAGTGCCCTTTAGACCCACACAGAATAAGCCCGGGGAAGTCTTTCAAAGGAGGCTCTTACATCTTCCCTTATGTCTTTTCCAAATGGAAATTTCTAATTTCTTTCAGCGGTTCCTCACTAACATGGTAACTGCTTGTCAGCACACATCAATCTGTCAACTTTTCTCTTTCATGCAGATCTTGAAACTCCTCATGTGGCCTGACTAGTATGGTGTGACAGAGGATCCCACACCTTCCCCTTTCTCTTCCTTCCTCTAAAATGGTCTTACTAGTGACTTGCCAACTTTGGCAACCAAATTGCATTCTTGCCGTATAATTAACTTATCCTTCAAAGTTTTACATTTTTTAAAATAACCAGTTAAGTCATATCTATTTTGTCTAGTACTTGTTTATTTGACCATTAGGACTAAAATGTTAGGACTTCGCTTTCAAGTCCTATCTTGTTTCATTCTTCCTATTCATTGTTCCAGAATTGTTTTTTGTTTGTTTGGTTTGGTTTGGTTTGGTTTTTTGCCAATTCTGTCAACAAACATAATAGTTCTCTCTTCAAGCTTGGTTTACCCTGCAAAGTTGACAAAAATATCATTTGTCTTCATTTAAGCCATTGATGAAAACATTGCATGGGATAGGCTCAATATGGAATTTCTTGATATGCCATTAAAAACTCCTCCTCCACAATTTTATATAAATTTATTAATCAACACCACCTAGTTAATGGTCCTTCAGCCAGCAATCTTTGGTCTAATTTCTGTCCTGTTTAAAAAGATACAATGAGAAACGGTCAAATGTCTTACTCAAACTATGCTATGTCTGAACAGCTCTTTTCCTGGCCTACAATTTAATAACCCAACCAAGAGTGCATTAGACGCCCTTCCTAAATGCTTCAGTAGCAAACTAAACTATGCTTATGCATGTTACAGCAATTAATACATTGCATTGTAATCACTTATTTATACATATTTTTGTCCCAGTTAGATTGTAGGCTCTTTAATGGCAGGGACTCACTCTTTTTATTTAGCACTGATCCCTGGTACTTACTGGTGGAGCCTGGCAGATGATGGGTACTCAATAGATATGGGTTAAATTATTGAATAAGTGAAGAGCGGCCTGATGGAATATAATAGAAGCAGTTTGGAGGACATGTTGGGGTGCAGTATGTGTGGGTGAGTGCAGTAAATTTCCACATTAGTAGATTTTATGTACAGGTTAGGAATTCAAGAGAAAGACAAAATAGATTTTTGAATAATCAGGGCAATAAGTGAAATCAAAGCCAAGGCCAAATGCATGGGGTTGCTTAGGGGGAGAGGGTGTGGGGTGAGAAGGAAAAGAAAGCAATATGGCGCCAGTGTGCCATCAAGACCCTGGGGCTCTAAAGTCAAGTCACCTGAATACAAGTTCTCCCACTTTCTTAGACAAGTAATAACCTCGTGGACTTTATTTTCCTTGTCTGTATGAGAGGGATGCAATAATAATTACCACATCATATGCTCAATGAGTGGTATAAAAGATGATCAGAGAGGTGGAAGAAGAATTAAGGAAGTATTTTGTCATATAATCTAAAAGAGAAAGAGTTTTGAGAAGAA
The DNA here is from genome assembly GCF_002201575.2 of Neomonachus schauinslandi. Taxonomy (NCBI): domain Eukaryota; kingdom Metazoa; phylum Chordata; class Mammalia; order Carnivora; family Phocidae; genus Neomonachus; species Neomonachus schauinslandi. Next base: position 95,777,644 of record NC_058406.1, on the reverse strand, counting down.
AATGCTCATCAGCAATCCAAAAAGCACATCAGTGACCTATTTTGGGGAAAAACTTCTCTCCAGATGTAGCAGAAGAAGCCAGATTTTCGTGGCCAGAGGAAAGGCAAGGAGGTGAGCAAGTGGAGACAGCATGTATTGATGTTTCTCACAAATGTTAAATGTAGAGAGAAGGAGAGAGGACAAAGGCTAGACAGGGAAGGAAATCAAGGAATTTCTTTGCTTGTTTTGTAGAATAGGCTTGACTTGACATGGTTACAGGCTGGAGAAGAAGAATCTGGAATTACAGAAGAAAAAGAGGAGACCTAAGCAAGAAAAGTACCCAAGAACAGATGGGAAGTAGAAGGGGGCTCAAAAGGAAAAAAGAGGGACCTCTGTTCCTCAGCAGTCTGTCCTATCCTTGATGACAGAGGATGTATAATACCTATCTTTGCATAGCAGGTGGATAATAAATGTTGAGACCATTTTCTATGGTGGGAAAAAAAGAAGAAAAGATGGTGTGAATAGAGGTTGGTAGGTGAGGAACAGCAAGTTGATGAGTTCTCTATTTTCTGTGACATAGGCAATGATGCCATCTTCTCAGAGGGAAGAGTTGAGGGTTGACTAAGGAGCTTGAAGGGAGCAACTGAAGGTGAATCTAGAGGGAAAAGGCCAGAATCAGTATGAGGATACTTAGTGGAAGCAAGACAGGGGCTTCTTGTCCAAAACTCAACATGTATTTATTGAGCAATAACTATGTGCCAGACACTGTTCCAAGTGCTGAACATATAGCAGAGAACAAAATAGACATTCTCCCCTCTTTCACAAAACTTATATTTTGGTGGAAGAGACAATAAGTAAACAAATGTGGGCAATTTTGATAACTTAAGTGTTATGAAAGAAATTAGCAGGGTGATTTGGTAGTTTTGAGTAGGAGGTGGAAGAGAATACTATTTGGATATAGAATGGTCAGGGAAACCTTCACTGAAAAAGTCACATTTGAGTTAAATCCTGGAGCTAGGGGGAGGGCAGTGGTGTTCTGATTAACCGACTCTCAAAAAAGAAAAAAAGGTAAAAAAGCCCTAACTTGTATTTTGATTTTCAGGGTGTAAATGCACCCAGCCAATTTCCAGATGCCAACATGATGTCACCAAATTCAGAGTTGGGAGGAAAGGTGCACAGGTGGTTCTGGCAAGCCGGGGGAGGAGGGAAGGGCACTTCTAGCACACCACTGTAAGAATGTTCTGGAAGGAAGAAGAGTATGTGGAAAGACATTGTAACAGGAAGGAGCTCAGGGTGACTAGGGACAGGAACTGAGGCGGAAGGAGTGTGGGAAGTCAGAGAGGTTGGCAAATGCCAGAGTTTCCATGTAAGGAGTTGGATCTCATTCTAAATGAAGTGGGACAAGATCTGATTTACATTGTAAAATGATCACTCCTGTTGTTATGTGGGGAATGAATTTGAACAGGGATAAGAATAGAAGCAGGTAGCCAGTTAAGAGTTATTTGAAGTTGTTCAAGCAAGAATGAGGATGAGAGCTACAGAAATGAAAGAAGTGGATATATTTGGGAATATATTTTTGAGGCAGAAAATAGGACTTACTGGTAGAATGGATGTGACCATTCAGGGAAGGAAGCACTCAGAATGATTCCTAGATTATCATCTTGACCAACCAAACCATCAGGTTTCCAATGCCATTTGCCAAAATGGGGAAAGGGTTGGGGGGAAACTAGATCTGAGTTTGGGAAGTTTACTTGAGGTGTATAGTAGGTGTCCACGTGAAAATGTCAAGTAAACATTGGATATAAGAATCTGGAACTGAGGGGAAGACTGGGAATGGAGATATAAATTTGCATGTCATCTGCATCAGATGGCAGTTGAACAATGTGACTGGTTGGGATTACGTCAAGAGAGCAGATTGATAGAGAAGAGATTTACCCCTAAGAACTCAAGCATTCAGATGTCAGCTAGAAAAGGAGAATTCAGGAAAGGACACCAGACAAAGGGGTCAATTAAGTCATAGAGAAACAGATCATTGTGTCATCACAGAAGGCTGGAGGAAAAAGTATTTCAAGAAGGAGGAAGAAGTCAACTGCACTGAATCTGCTGAAAGGTCAAATAACATGGAGACAGACAGTGCCCACAGGATGCAGCAACATGGAGGTCATGGGTGGCCTTGAGGAGAGATGTTTCAGGCCCTGGTGGTGTAGAATGAATCAGGGTGACACCCCCAACTCTGACATGGCAAAGCAGAAACTTGCTTATCCTGCCCCATCCCAGAGTTAGTCTCCCCTCTGGGGAAACTGGTGTGATACACTGGGGAAGAAGTAGGTGGAGGCTAACAGTCTCAGTCCATCCTCTGAAGAGCTGTGTGATTCTAATAAGCCAGATAACCTCTCTGGACTTCCATCTTCTTGTCATTAAAATTAGAGGCTCTGAAATTCTATTTATTCATTTACTTATTCAGCCAATAAATATTAAGCAGCTATTCTATGCTAGATCCTGAGTAAGAAAAAGACCATGTCATGCCCTTGAATAACTGTCTCTAATTCATACACTTACTTTTTTGTGTTTATATGTGACTTACCTCCCCAGCAAGATGGCAGAGTCCTTCCTTGGGGCTGTATCCTTTTCATCTTGGTCACAGGGCCTAACACAATGCCTGGAAAATACCATGCACTTAATATTGGGGTCATGAATATGTTGTTGTCCCATTACAAATTATATTCATCATTTTCTGATTCATGAACAAATCTTGACTCTGCCATTCATTGCTTGGGCAAGTTACTTAACCTCTCTGTGCTCCTGTTTCCTTAACTAAAATGTGGGTCATAATAGTATTTATATAATAATGTGAAAATTAAAATGGATGCCTGGCATGTATTAAGCTATTATTTTTTAAAGATTTGATAACTTTAACACATTTGATTTACTTTATAATCCTATATTGCCACAACAACATTTTCTGGTAGTTATAATACCCATTTTATTGATGAGGAAAATGAGGGTCAGACAACATGACATTACCCTTGTTCAACAATAACCTGTTCCACTCTCTTTCTGGGCACATGTGAGTGACTGTTCTCTGCCATATTGATATTAGTTGTGGCCATATGAAATGTGGCCAGTGAAATGTGACTGGTACGTGTTACTTCTGGATAGGAATATTTAATTGTGGGTGTTTAACTCTCTACCAGTCTTCCGTCCGCCACGGTGATCATGGAAACCAGCATAGACGTGGAAAGTTAATGCTGAGCCATCATGAGAACAGCTGTGCTAGAGAGTTGCCAGCCCTGGATCAGTCTTTGCTTGAGCAAGAAATAAACCTTTCTTGTTTTAAGCCACTGACATTTTGAGATTGCTTGTTACCACAGCATAGTTTGACTTATCCTGACTTAGGTAGAGCACTGAAGAGACTCCCCACGGTCACAGAGCTTGATTCAGACCCAGATCTGAATGCCCCAAAGCCCGTGTTCACTAGCTTATCTAAGATGAGTCAAACAGAGATTTTGTGAAAAATGGAGCCTAGAACCTACTGTAATAGTCACTGTTACCAGCTTTCTTATTTCACCTTGAATATGGCAATGATAGTTTCATCTTTGACGTTGTATGGCATTTCTCCAGATCTGCGCATGTTGCGGGGAAAAAAACCAAAACAGAATAACCTTACCATTTATGGTGGGATCTGTGTTTTTGACATTGTGGACGAATAAGTAAAAGTCACATTACACTTGTGTAGCAAAGCTTGAAAGGGGAGTATCTAAATTAAATATTATTAATAAAAAAACTTTAACCCAGCAAGAAGTTTCAATACTAAATCCTTCAGAAGAAACTTAAGGTGATAAAATTGGTAACTCAAGCTGCTGGATAAAGGTTTTAAGGACAGAAATTGCTGAGTACTCGCCAGACTGAGTGGTCAAAAGAGGAGAAACAGGCTGAATACAGAAAGAGTCATGGTTTTCAGACTATGATGGTCACAACAGCATGAAGCCTTATATGAAGAACTATGACAGGAATGCCATAACTGGTGGAAAGAGTCCTACCCTCCTAGAATCTGATTGCTGGGAGATATCTATCAAAAACTGAGGCAGAAACCATGTGGTTAGCTTTTGTTGATAGCATCCTTCATGGTGGAGAATATATTCAGTTTTAATGTGGACCTAAATTATTCAAAGCAATTAAAGATAGCATCTCCTTAGTGTCTCTAACCCATCAGCACACCCTGTTCAAATTAGGCATTTCTTAAAATCAGAACACTAATAACAAGGAAAAGACATCTCTTTCTTGTTCAGTAGACAAAGAAGGAAATGGCTTCAACTGCATACGTCCCTACTCTCCCAGCCCTGATCCCAGGACAGGATATTATCATGGTCCAGGCACTTTCCCCTTAGGGATGGATGTGATGGATGACAAATGAGGTGTTAATGGCTCCTTTGGACTAAAGTTCAGATGCATGTGGGTCTTTGCCAAGACTCTGGTCCAGGGAGACCCAAAGGAATAGGCTTGGGTCTTGGTGTATCATCTAAACAGAATGGATATAACACCAACTGCAGGAACCCAGGCTGTGACTAGGGTCTGGCATCTTCTAGTGCTCCTTACCTGCTCCATTTATGAGAAACAGGCCTATTCCTCACAGGGTCATTTCTACCATGGCTATTACATCAGAATCTGAGGCTTCATCAGCACTTGCTTGATTGCTTTGTCTGATATAAGACATTTATATTCAAGAATTAAACCATTTGTGTTGTCAAGCATTACAAGACTGCCTGCAATCTCCTGACTTTCTTTTTACTGACACACACTCAAATGTTAAACCTAAGCATACTCAAAATAATGTTCATTCCACTTTTACTCAGTGGGAGATAATCATAATATTGCTTAAGAAATTCCTCACAATGAAGATGTTTTCACCTTCTTGATGGAATCTCCTTCTGTTAGTATGGCAGGTAAAAATATTTTGTTCGCTCATCAGCCCTGTGTATGGGTGTAAAGAGAGGCCTATGTACCAGAGGCCTCTGTACAATTCCCTAACTAGGTGGGCAAAAGCATAGCTTTCATTTCCAGGGACACAGAGCACGTCACTAACTTGCAGCTTGGTAATGTTCAATCTCCCCAGCTAAAAACCAGAACTTGTCTGCAGTAAGAGTGCATCTGTTTTCCAATTTCTCTCAGCACTTCTCTGCTTACTAAAGGAATATCTCAATTTCTATGCTGTCAGGAAGTATATAAAGAGTCCACATTTATTCAGCAAACATTATTAAACACCTTGTGCTAGATAGTAGGGACCCAAACTCAAACCACATTTCCTCCCAAATATGCCATCTTAGAGCAAGCAAGTGGGGTTGGAGAGAACCTGGTTGAATTTTGGCTCTCCTTTTTACTAGCTTTGTGACTTTGTGCTAGAAACTTAACTTCCCTAAGCTTTTGTTCTCTCATCAATAAATATGGACAATGAGAGTCAATTTCACAGGGTCATGTAAACATTTAATGATTGACATAGTGAGTTAGAACACCGGCTTGCCCATAAGATCTCAGTGAATGCTTATTCTTTTTTTTTTTTAAGATTTTATTTATTCATTTGAGACAGAGATACACAGAGAGAGAGAGAGAGCACGAGCAGGGGGAGAGACAGAGGGAGAAGCAGGCTCCCCGCTGAGCCAGGAGCTGGACGTGGGGCTCGATCCCAGGACTCTGGGATCATGACCCGAGCTGAAGGCAGATGCTTAACCATCTGAGCCACCCAGGCGCCCCAGTGAATGCTTATTCTTCTTACTATTATTATCATTATCTTCTGGGGAAGTTGAGGATGAACGAGGTAACCTAGAGCTAGATCTTAAACTATGTTGACCTGAAGCCATGCTATATCCTGCTTTTTCCTAAAAGCTAGATGTTTTCTGTCTCTCCATTTTGCTGCCTAATGGTGGCTGTTTCATCTTACACCTGGTTCATATCATAGTATAGGATGGCTGTTGTAGAAGTCACAGCTACATGCTTCCTGGTTCCCATCCACTTGGAAAACAAGATTGACCTTAGGTGTCTTTCATTTAAGAGCAAGAAGCTTTCCCAGAAAACCTCTTCTGGCATCACTTTGGTCAGAACTGGGTTACATGGTTATTGAGCCAGTCTCCGGGAAGGGGGATGGAAAGAAATGTCCTTAGAGTTTGGGGGTCCCTGGGTTTTTTCAGAGCGTTTCCTTTCTTCATTACTTATTTATTTTATTATATTCTTTAAACCGTTAGGATTGGAGAGACTTAACCATGTTTATTTATGGTTCATGCTATGATGGCCAATTGATTATAACAGAGAAAGATGGTAAAAGTGATAGTATAAAGCTTCTAAGAATGCCGGAAGGGATGGGAGTCAAAGCACATATGGAGGGGACTGGCCCAGGTAGGTGAGGGAGCCCTCCTTTATTACAACAGTAGACAAGGAGGAGCAGATGGTCCCAGTCTGGGCAGGTGACGCCAGCTACTTTTGTTCCCTTCAGCAGTCTGAATGGAGCCACCCACTGCACACTCCCAGCCACATTTACTGCCACAGGGATAGGCTTTCTGCTTTCTGGGCTGCTGCCAAGCCCTGCCAGAAGAAACCATTGAAAAGTGTGCCCATACCCAGAGGGCCAGCATTTCTAATTGGACTTTTCCTATCAAGGTTTGACATGGTGGAACATTCTCCAAGAAGTGTATTTAGTTTCCTCCTTGGATAATGTCTTCTCCTCCAGTCACTGCCACCTCATGGCAAGCCCTGGCACTGCTTTGGACCAAGTGGCCTAGAGGTTCAGGCACAGGCTTGTGGGGAAGATTTGCTAAGAAAACCAGGAATGCACTCTCCTTACTTATCAAAGTTCTAATCAGGAAAGCTAACTCTCCCAAGATATTTATTAATTACAAAGGGAAAAACAGTAACTTTACAGTAGAAACACATGGCAGACACCACATAACCAATTGATTAAGGTTAATATCACTAGTAATAAGCCATATTGACTTCAGGTCAATTGACTTCCTGATATGACGAACACAGAAGGACACACCACTTCTGTGGTATTCATGCTGAAAATGCCATAGTCTCATCATGAGAAACATCAGACCAACTCAAATCAAGAAACATCCTACAAAAAACTAACCAGTGGTCTTCAAAAGAGTCAAAGTTGTTCAAATGTCCTTCAACGGGTGAGTGCTTAAATAAACTGGGGCACATCCTATCATGGAGTACTCAGCAAGAAGAATGAAAGCAATCGATACACACCACAACTTGGATGGAGCTCAAGGGAATTATAATGAGTGAAATAAAAACAATCTTGAGAGGTTACCCACTGTAAGATTGTATTTACACCGCATTCCTGAAATGACAAAACTCTAAAGATGGAGAACAGATGAATGGTTTCTAGGGTTGAGGAGTGAGAGAGGCAGGGAGATCACTGTGGCTCCTTCCTTGTATATCACAAGGATCCCCATGATGGAACTGTTTTTGGTTGTTGTCACACAAATCCACACATGATAAAATTGCATAGAACTAAACACACCACACACATATACACCAAAATCCATATAAAAGTGGTGAAATCTGGATGAAGTCCATGGATTATATCAATGTCAATTTCCTGGTTGTGATTTTGTGCTATAGTTATGCAAAATGTTACCATTAAAGAAAACCAGGTGAAGTGCATAGGGATCTCTCTGCATTATCTCCTCAAATGCACGTTTATTCTTCTCAAAATAAGAAGTTTTTAAAAATATGTTAAGATTGTAAAAGTCAAGAAAAAGTTTGAGAAGAGTCCTAGATTGGAGGAGATAGAGTCATGTGACTAAATGCAATATGGGACCTCATTCTGGATCCTAAGCCAGACAGAGGACTTCAGTGCAACAAAGTCTATAGTTTGGTTCATAGTACTGTATCAGTGTTCATTTCTTAGTTTGATCAATGTATTATTGTTATATAAGATAGTGAGATTAGGGGAAGCTGGGGGAAGGGAATTCTGTACTATTTTTGCAACTTTTTCTACACATTTAAAGTAATTTAAATTTTTAGAAAAGATTTATTTATTTATTTGAGAAAGAGAGTAGAGGGAGGGGCAGAGGTAGAGGGAGAGAGAATCTCAAGCAGACTCCCGGCTTAGTGTGGAGCCCGACACAGGGCTCTATCTCAAGACGCTGAGATAACAACCTGAGCCGAAATCAAGAGTCAGACACTTAACTGACTGAGCCATCCAGGCACCCTTGTAATTTAAATTTTTTTTTAATTTTCAAAATAAAACAACTTTAAAAGTTCTATAGAGGAAAATTCCTTTTATCCCAACTAATCAGAAATATAATAACTGTCTTTTAAATATAAATTGGAAAGCTAGCAAATAGAGCAAGCAAAATAAAAAACAAAGGGCATATGTAAGTTCTTAATATTCTTCCTGATAGGTTTCTTCAAGTTTAGGACCGTTTATAGCAGCTATCATATAAAATCTAGGGTGAAAATATCACATCAATTGTACTTTTTTATTATAGCAACCTCTACAATCCATTGTGTTAAAATTGCCTGATCTGATATTTGTTTCTCAGAGCAGCTCTCTCCCTGATGACTGTCCTATGAGCAAGCCTTTTCCTGCTCCCTTACCTGCTATTTATGGTGGAGACCAAAGCGGGCCTTGGGGTTGCTTTGACTAGTTCCAAAGAACCCATCCAGGCCACTCTAGTCCACAGGAATGACCCAGCATGACTCAACACGTTTTACAACACGATTGGTTGAAATGAGACAGATTTCTCCACACCCATGGTCTTTCAATGTCATACTTGCAGGGCTATGGGCTCAGAGAAGACAACCAACTCGCACCTAGCACTGCGCCCTGTGTGGCCACATTCTCCCAGCTCAGCCTCTGCCATGTTCTTTGGCCAAATCATCTAAATGAGCCAGGTTTTGCTGTGTGTGGACTTTTTTTTCTTCCTTTAAATAAGTATTTTTCCAAGCATGGAATTCAGAGGAGAGGTCACTTTTTCTGCATGGGAATCTGTCTGCTTTCTTTTTATGGTCATTTCTATATCCAGAAGGTCCCAGGTCCAGTACGCCATGGGACATTCTAGTAAAGCTTCCCTGAGCAAATGTCCCTGTGTTCGCCTGCTGTCTTGTCACCAAATCTCATTCAGAGGCCACTTTCTTTAGTTCCCTTGAAAAAAAAACCAGTCCCTGGTTTTTCTGCTCAAGTGCAAAAGGAACACTCCTTTAGTTTCTTCTTTGGGTTCTTATCTATGAAGCTCTGGTTCAAGGCTGGACTGGTCTGGTTTTCATCCATCTAACTGCAGAGGTTATAGCAGGATGGACAGAAGTTTGGATATAGCAGTCTGGGAAAACTTCTCCCATAAACCTGACTTGATACATCTGTCCTGCTGGCAGCCAGAGGCCCACCAGGCGTCCAGCTGGCTCTTCGCCTCTTCCAAGAGGCTCAGTCCAATGAGGAGCTCCCTGATATTCTTCACTCCGGAAGAAGCAAGCATCCTGTCCAAGACAGCCTGATGGGCTGGGTATATCATGGGCCCAGGTACTCCACAAGCAGTCTCCCACCCCAGCAGGTGCACAAGGGAGATCCAGACATCCAGCAAGGAGATTAAGACTGGAGAACCAGATTATGCCAACCCTTTCTGCTTTCAGAACAACATTCTCTTAGAAACACAAAGAAACAAAGCCCCATTTTCGTATGTCTGGTTCCGCTAAATAAACTATTAGAGCATAAAGCTAAATTCACAATGTCCAGACTCCTGAGTCAATATGTTTATTATTGTACAGGAGACCCAGCTTTGAACTTCAGGTACTTCCTTTTTAAGCCAAAGTTGTGTGGCACCAATGACTTTAAAGAAAACCTGACCCTCCACCCAAACCTCACTGGCATGAAACCCTCACCCAGTAGAATGTTAAGAAAATCCACCGCACTGCTGTCTCAGGGTATGTGGCTGCCCAGGAGAAGGGGAAACAGGCCAGGACACAGAAGGAGCTGGGTGCTATTTCAGGCCTGCAGCAAGGGTCTCTGTCACTTGGGCGATGCTGCTCAGCTGCGAGGGTTTCTAGGTGCACTGCAGGGAGCGGGCGGGCTGAGCTAATCCCACTGGTAGGCTGTGGGTGCTTCCTGGAGGTTGGCTAATGGCTATCACATGGCTGGACCTAGATCCCCACCCCAGGGCTCAGAGCACACTCCAGCCACAGCCTGAGGTTCGAGGCAGCACAGGAGGGGGCCAGCCACTGCCACTCGCACCCAGCCTCTCACTGCACCTCCCGCTGCGTCCAGAAGGTCCCTGAAGGAGGGCCTCCGGGGCTCTGGCTGCCATGGACGCTGTAGGTGGGGGAAATCATCCATGGAACTCTGACATTTACTCTCTGTTTATTCTTTATATTTTAATGGAATTCTGTGGTCCAGACTTGGTTTCAGACTCTGTGCTCTCAGAGTCAGCTAAAGTACAAAGGGGGAAAAAAAAGAGAAAGTAGTGGGAAAAATTAGATTCTTGATTTGTGTCCAGATGGTACTGGACGAAAATAGACTCAGAGATTCTCACTGCAAAATTGCCTCTGGTATGAAGCTCCCCTCCCCTCTTCATTTAAGGTCTTCTTGGTAGAAGAGGGAATGGGAATGGGAAAAATACTGGGAACGTTCATTTTTCTTTTTCCCAGCCATATATTACAAGGCTTGCACAGGTTCCAGTTGGGGACTTTGTGAAACACCAGGAGTCGCACCACGAGCGTGCAGGGGCCTGGGACCATGAGGCCGGCCTGGAGCAGGATGGAGCTGGTGTGCCCTGCAGGCGGCCACACTGCCCTGCTTCCGGCTCTATGTTCAAGAACCTCAAATCCAAGGAGGGAGGCAAGGCACAGACCCTGGGCTCTGGGTCCACCACCTGCCAAGAGCAGCAAGGTCTCATATGTGCGCCATTTTCCTTCACTTCAGGGTGAAGCGCACAGGGGTTTGGCGCCCGCTGGAAGCCCTGCCAGAAAGTGGAGGGCACTCAGTCCTCTTGGAGGATAGCATGAGGAAGTCTTGAGGGAGTCCACCTGTCAGAAATAGAAAACCCGACAGATGGCTCACCTCAGATTCCACCCAGTGTGAGCATGACCACAAAACCAAGTGATCCCAGGGCCCCGTCCCGAGCAGATAGAGGTCATGCCTGCAGTAGTCAAAGATTATTCCCCATCATTCTTTTGATGATCCCTGGGAGCCCAGTGTCCATAAGCCACCACACAGGGAGGGTATCCTAAAGTCTGGGACCTCCTCCACTGACAGGCGGCCCAGTGGCGGTCAATCAAATGCCAATGAAATGAGTAGTGGTCAGACGGAAGGCACTTTTTTTAAGTGCAACTTTCTCACAGTTGGGTTTCCTTTCTAATGCTTAAAGTGTCTTGGAGGACAGGCAGAGTGCCAGTGAGTCCGTCCTTGGTTCTGGGAGCTGGAGCTGGGCAGGGAGAAGAGCCGAGAGGTCTCAGGGGGCAAGCAGATGCCGGAACCAAAAGCAGGCACAGCATCCAAGGAAAGCATCCATCTGAAGGCCAGGCGCAATGAGACAGGTCCCAGGCAACAGGTTGCCCCAGACCCAAGGCAGACACTGGAAAGACACAGCCCAGAATACCTCCTCGGGTGCTGGAATTCAGATGCAGGGACCTCTCTGTAGTTTGCCTGGGGCCACATCTGGGTTCAGCATCAAGTCTTCTTTCAGAGCTTGAGGGTTTGAACTAAAATCTGTCCATTTTCCCAACCCCCTTTACCTATATGTTGGGTATTTTCTCAACTTTAAATCAGCACCAAGGGAAATCTTACTGCATGGCAAATGCCACCAATATGTTTGAACAGAGAATAATATCTTACATGTTCCTGTGTTTTATATTTGACAAAACGCTTTCATATTTTTTCCCTCATGTAGGCTCAAGTGTGCTCTGTGAGGTAGAAAGGAAATGGCTCCATAGACCAGTGACCTCCTTATTCATCATTGTAACCTAAGCTCTTATTATGCTGCCCGGCACAGAGTAGATACTCAAATATTTGCTCAACAAAGGGATGGGTGGGTGGGTGGAAGGGTCAGAGGATGGATGGATAGAATTGGCCTCAGTTTTCAAGCTGGATTAAATTCCCAGTTCCACTACCTACCTATACGTGGCTTTCTCCAATCCTCTAAACGTTCTCTTCACCTATAAAATAGCAGTAAGGATATCATTTCTGCTACCACAATGAAGAAAAAGACACAGATTCACTCAGTGTCATAGGGATTAGGAATAGAGCCAGGGCTTGAACTGGGATGTCCATGGTTTGGCCCATTGTATTATGGTGGAGGAATGGGGCAAACTATTATGTGCTTATCTGTCAGGCTGTGACTCAGGAACTTTCAAATCCTTACAACAGTCCTATAGGGTAAGTATTATTATTATTATTATTATTATTATTATTATTATTATTATTATTTCCACCTTACAGATGAAGAAAATAACACTCAGAGAAGTTAAGTGACTTGTTGAAGCTTCCACAGTGGAGGTGGGCTTGGAACCCATGTCCATCTGACCTCAAAATCCAACTTTTTCACCACCTGCCATATATATATATATATATATATATATACACACATATATATATATATATATATATTAGCACACATGGAGTCTGTGGTTGGAGGCCTCCCAGGTTCTCCTTCCACCCTGGAAACAAGACTGGCAGTGGCTGCCAGAGACTCTGGTCCTGTGGTAGAAGCCACCACCTGAGTGGCTGCCACAGTTTTAGCTATTGACCAATATATACACACGGCTCTTCAAAGTTGGAATATTTTGAACAGAAAGATGGTTGTCCACTGCCACATTCTAGAGCATCAAACTGCTCCCTGGTTGCCCAGATTTTTTATTCCAGACAGTCTGAAAAACAGCAGGTAATGGTAATCTTTATGAGACTAATTCTATGGAACAATTTACAGCCCAAAACAAACTTGAGGTATATGAGGATTTTTGTGGAAGTTACAGTGGAGGAAAATGAAAACAGAGCTTAGTCCAAATCATTTCATAGGCTTTCTATTAGAGTAATTGGTTGAGTGCCCTCCCAGCTGGGAAGCAGGTATACAAAGAGAGCATCCAAAACTCTGATTCAAAATGCTCCAATATGGAACGCACCCGTGCTCAGGAGGAGAAGAAAAATGGGGTGGAGGAGAAAAAAATAACTTTAATCCTGGAACAAATGGAAATTATTAATGGGTGGGGCTTGACAATATCTGTCTCCAAGATGTACTTCTCTATCAGTTCAAGCTCAGCTACAAGGGTTAAAGAACCCAGCCTAAGTTAGCCTAAGCAAAATATTAATTCATAGGTCCACATAACTTATAAGTGTAGAGATAGTTTGTTACAGACCAAATATTGCTGTCCCCCTCCCCAAATTCATATGTTGAAACCTTAGCCCTCATTGTGATGTTATTTGGAGGTGGGGCCTTTGGGACTAATTAGGTTTAGAGGAGCTAATGAAGGTGGGTCTTCATGATGGGATCAGTACCTTCATAAGAGAAGACGAGAGCTTTCCCTCCCTCTCTCTCTCTCTCTGCAATGTGAGCACATAGCAAGAAAGGCAGTCATATGCAAACCAGAAAGAGAGCCCTCACCAGAACCTGCCCATGCTGGCACCCCGATCTTGGATTTCCAGCCTCCAGAACTGTGAGAAATAAAATTCTGTTGTTTAAGCCCCCCAGTCTATGGTATTTTGTGATAGCAGCCTGAGCTGATGAAGATGCAGGTCTAGCTTCAGGCATGGCTGTCTACAGGGGTTCAGAGCTGCCATTCTTAGGTTATTTCTCTCTCCTAGCATCTCCGCTTTCTGTACTCTCCCCAGGCTCTGATCTCAGAAAAGGTCGTGCCCCAGGGAAAGAAAAATGGCTTCCAGGTTCAAGTTGGAAGGGCAGCCTAGATGGAGGCACCTCCTCCTGTCCCAGAATTCCCAGCAAAATCTCATTACCTCTCACTGGCTCTGATGGGGCCACATGCCCATTCGTGAACCGATCTCTGTGACCACAGAATGTGATGTGCCCCCTGCCTTGGGCCTAGGCCACATGCTTCACCCTGATTCTGCAGACACAGCCCCACTATGTGGGGGGTACTGAAGACACAAAGAGCACATGCCTTCCATAATAGGTTAGCAGAGCCCAGCTAGATCTCAAAAGCAAACCCCTAGGACAAGGAAAGAGTGATACCGCAAGAGAACAGATAAACACCAGCAAAAACGCCGACTTGTATCAATAATCTAGTACACTGAGTTTATCATCAAGCTGTGAAATGTTTTATAAAATAATAACTTAAAAAGTGGAGTTTGTTGGGAAGCCTGGGTGGCTCAGGTTAAGCGTCTGCCTTCGGCTCAGGTCATGATCCCAGAGTCCTGGGATTGAGCCCCGCATCGGGCTCCTTGCTCCTCAGGGAGCCTGCTTTTCCCTCTGCCTCTGCTGCTCCCCCTGCTTGTGTTCTCTCTCTGACAAATAAATAAATAAAATCTTTAAAAAAAAAAGGTGGAGTTTGTTAAGATGAAAATTCATACCTAAAACTCAGGGCCTTAGATTCTGCAAAAGGGTTGGTTGATCCTAAAGAAATGTTTTCTATTTAAATAAATACAGGTGTACCTCACTTTTCACTGTACATTCATTCCTGAAATCATGTGTATAAACTGAATTTGAGACCAATAGATTGTATTTTCCAATTTGGATCCCTTAAAGGGGCATTGCAAAATTCATCTATGGTGTGAAAAATCTCCTTTATTTTCACTATAAATTGGGGTTGTGGCCTATTGGCTTTTTCTAAAGTGAGGTCTCGGTAGTATTCTTAAAACACACACACACACACACACTCATGAATGTGTGCACATGCATACACTATATTCCAAAATCCCCAGACCCCATAGCAGTACCTGCAGCAGAAGTTTAATTTTTTCCCCCAACAATCTTTTTGCATATGAGTCCACCCTTGTAGGACTAAATCTCTTTAAATTCACTTCCCCACACTATGTTCCTCCCAGGACAACAAATTCCATAAACAAATGGCCCTCCAGTGACTTGACAGCAGAATGACTCCAGGAGCCAATGTTCCTCGAGCCAAGAAACAAAATTCTGTTTCACTACTGTTTCCATTGGATCAAAGGTCAGGCCCCTGTGCATCTTGATGGCACCAATTTGCAGGGTGCTCCAGCAAGCCTCCCCCCACCGCCCCTGCCCCGTTGCAGGGCCATAAGGACAGATGCCAAAGTAGGCATATATTGTGTGTGGATTGTTCGGATTTGTCGACTTGGAAATTTTACTTGAACTGTTGAGAAAAGCTGATATTTAATCAGTACTAGAACATAAGTTGTGTTTATTAGGAGTTTTCTCTTGAATAGGCTGGGAACTCAGAGATTTCCTTCGGCCCGGTGTGGCAATCTTTTAAGAACACTGTCTTCTAGCTGAAATGCTCTGGATTTATGAACATGATCTTGACATAAACATCTCAAAGTAGGGCAACAAGGACAAGAGGACATATTTTCGGCCACTCTATAATAAGTCTCCTTAGCAAGCATAAAGAGGGCAGGGGCACATTGCAAAGGACTTACTTTCACCACCCCTGCTGCCCTCCCAGGAAGGAAGCAGAGAACACCTTTCCTGGAAGGAGCAGGCAACTCCCTTCCTAGCAGCGTTTCAGGGGGCACCTGTGTCACCCCAAGGAACATCTCCTCCCAGGTGCCCTCCTGATGCCAAAGCTCATTCCATAGCGGTCACACTACTCGGTTCCTCAAGTTCAAAGGCAACTGTTCTGGGAAATGCTGGCTTAAATCCACTAACATGGACCTTAGTGATGTCAGAGCCTTTGCTGAGAAGCGGTGTTAATGGTATCATTCGTTCATTTTGGGAACATTCATTTAATCCTCCACGCAACTTGGTGGGCAGGCATACCCTCATTAATGTCATTTTACAGATGAAGAAACTCACACTTAAGCACAGTAAGGTGGGGGGCGCCTGGGTGGCTCAGTCAGTTAAGCGACTGCCTTCGGCTCAGGTCATGATCCTGGAGTCCTGGGATCGAGTCCCGCATCAGGCTCCCTGCTCAGCGGGGAGTCTGCTTCTCCCTCTGACCCTCCTCCCTCTTGTGCTCTCTGTCTCTCATTCTCTCTCTCGCAAATAAATAAATAAAATCTTTAAAAAAAAAAAAAAAGAACAGTAAGGTGGGGTGCCTGGGTGGCTCAGTCAGTTAGGCGTCTGCCTTCAGCTCAGGTCATGATCTCAGGGTCCAGGGATCGAGCCCCACATCGGGCTCCCTGCTCAGGTGGGAAGCCTGCTTCTCCCTCTGCCCCTCCCCCTGCTCGTGCTCTCTCTTTCTCTCAGATAAATAAATAAAATCTTAAAAAAAAAAGAGCAGTAAGGAACTTGCCTGGGTCACACAGGGTTTCAGGAAGTGAAGGGATTGGAAAGGGGATAGAACAGTATGAGGACAGGTAGGTTGCACCTGCTTCACAGTTGTCCCTAGGGCCGAGCCCCCCAATAAGCACAGCCCAGCTCTGTTTCCTCCCGAGAGAAAGCGGGGCCAGAACAGGCACAGGTGGGGCGAGAGCGGGTACCCAGCCAGAGAGGAAGTGAGGTACAAAAAATGCACCCATCTGAACAAACATTTTCCCCTACCAGTTTCCGAGGTAGAAAAGAAAGGACCCAAGTGAATCTCCCGTCTTATCTCCCATCATCACAAACATGTTCCCATCCCACCAACCTTTTACACTGTGGGGCCTGAAGCTTGAGAGTTGCAGACAGGAAAGACATTCCCCGCAGGCCTCGCGAACAGAATCAGATGCTGGCGAACAGAATCCAGTCCAGGACTCAGAATTACGGCACCTGATACTCTCCCCGCGTCTCCCCTTCGCAAACACTGCCATATGTAATGCATTTAAAAACATGAACCGCCCTGGCGTGTCCTCACTGCCAGGAATTTTCTCTCAGTATCTACACTTTGCTTTGTAACCATAGGTACCTTCCCCCACGGAAAGCTCAGGTGCACCCTCCACGGGGCAGATAAGAAACTGCTGACTGCTCTGAGGTCCGAGTCAGGCAGCGCACCCCCCTCCCCGCCCCCCGGGAAGGCCTAATCTGCTGGACCGGAATGCGCAAGCCCGTTCCATGAATCCGGATGCTCCTCATTAAGACACTTCAGGTTTGTGATGTTAAATTAATTTGTCCGATTACAGGTGAACAAACAGGCTCTGATAGCTCTCTTTGCAATTTCCCACAGTTCAGGGGATCAGAATTCTTGCAACTACTGAAGAGGGAAACTTGCCTTCTACCCAGTGGTTTTCTGAATCTGTTGGCTCATTCATTTAGCAAGCCAGTATTGAGCCCCTACTGTGTGCCTGGACCAGGGACAGCTGCTGGGCCTGCAGAGGTCCCCTCAGGGGACACCCTGGAGACAAATCGTGACAATGATAAGTGGCTAATATGCAACAGGAACTGGCACCAGGGGGGCAGAGGGCAGAGTTCAAGGCCACAGCTGAGGATGACCCAGTGAAGTGTTCGCCATTACAGAGCAGGCTCAGCTTTCGCCCACACTCTGGTATCCAGGTGTATATGCAGATTCCAAGTGCAGCAGGACGCTTCCCGATGCAACGAAGCCACATCACCCATCACACATCATTATACATAAGGAAGTCCCGAGGACCCTGTAGAAGCAGGTGTTGCAGGGCCCCTGAGCCTGTGCGGTCTGGCCTGATGGAGGGGGCTGGCCCTCCATGCTGAGGCCCAGGAGCATTGAGGGTATTGCGGGGGGCCAGAGTAGACTGAGCGCCGGCAGGCTCACCCAACGTGCCAGTCGTTCAAGCAGTCCTTCACTCGTTCATGCAACAAATATT
Source organism: Neomonachus schauinslandi (assembly GCF_002201575.2). Taxonomy (NCBI): domain Eukaryota; kingdom Metazoa; phylum Chordata; class Mammalia; order Carnivora; family Phocidae; genus Neomonachus; species Neomonachus schauinslandi. The sequence continues at coordinate 95,759,835 of NC_058406.1, read as the reverse complement.
TATGCTGTGCCTATTGTTGCCAGACACTGCTCTGGGGCCAGGGCTGAAAAAGGATAAAACTCACTGCCCTATGGTGCTGACAGCATATGGCAGCGAATCAGACAACAGATCCGAAGAGCAAAGACTTTTTCTGTGTGCCAGTTCTTGGTGCTCGTACACATTTCACCTTCACCACTGCCCCATGAGGTGGGCACTATTACTAACCTCGACATGCACAAAAGGAAACTGAGACACAGAGAGGTCAAGTATCCTCCCCAAGGTCACTAGCTAGGAAGTAGAGGCACATCGAGGATTGGAACCTGAGTAATAACAGAGATCATGCTCACGATAATTACTCTGTGCCAGAAAATAAATGTCAGTTACATGTTATATTAGGAGATGATAAATTCAGGAGAAAAAAAAAAAAGAACAGGGAAGCAGGATAGGAAATGCTGGGGTATATGTGTGGGAGAGCGTGACTTGTATTTTTAATTACAGTGGTCAGGAGAATCCTCAATGTGAAGGAGCACTTGAGCAAAGACTTGAATGAATTGAGGAAGTGAGCTCGGCAAGCTTCTGGTAGAAGAGCATTCTAAGGAGCAGATAGCAAGTGCAAAGGCCCTGAGGCGGAGTGAAAGTTCTGCACCCAATTTCAGTATGGGGGTAGGGGAGTTCCACACCACCAAGCAGTTTTGACACCAGCTAGGTATCCTACAAGTCAGCTCAATAGCGACAGATCCCACAGGCTAAGGGCTCAGTACTACAAGACTGTCCCCTCCCCCCTGACTTCACATGCCCATTGCCAATCCAAGTTGTCACTTGTGCTTCTGACCCATCAGCTATAGATCAGAGGTTCCAATGACTCCCTCTTTGGGTTCGATTCGTTTCTTAGAACCTGTCAGAGAAACATTTTACCTACTGGATTGCCAGTTTATGACGAAAGCATCTAACTCATGAACAGCCAGATGAAGAGGTCATAGGGCAAGGGATGCGGAAAAGGGGCAGAGCTTCCAGACCCTGAGTGCACCACTTTCCCCAGATCTCCACGTGTTTACCCACCCAGACACTCTGAACCCACGCCTTTTGGGAAGCTTCATTACACGGGTATGATAGATTAAATCCTCTGCCACTGGTGACTGAGTCAACCTCCAGCCCCTCTCCCCACCCCTGAGGTCAGGGGGTGGGGCTGAAAGTTCCACCCCTCTAATCACTGTTTGCTTCTCCTGGCAGCGAGTCCCCATCCCTAGGTGGGGTCCAAAAGTCACCTCATTAACATAACAAGAGACACCTTTATTGCTCTCATCACAGGAAATTCCAAGGGTTTGAGGAGCTCTGTGCCAGGAGCTGGTCCAAGACCAAATATACATTTCTTATTATAAGTCACAATATCTCCAGGAGCCTGCCTGGAGTGTGAAGCAGCTGAAGTGGAGGGAAAGGGAACGTAGGATGAGGTGAGACGGGGAGGCAATGGAGTTGGAAGTCATACCTGCAGGGCCCTGGAGGGTGTACTGAAGACCTGGGATGTTTTCCAGGTGAGATGGGGAGTTGTGGCAGCCATTATGTTTCTGCCAAATATTTCCCTGTCTTCCCCCTTATGGCCACAGAGAGGATTGCCTTTCCTGTCCTTTCTAGGCTATGTGTGGCCATGTGACTTGCTCCATCAACAAAACAGGAGCAGGGGTGATGTGGCCACTTTTAGGCAAAAGCATTGATTGGAGAAATGAGCTCAATTGGGTTAAGCCACCGAGGTTTAGGTGTTGTTTGTTACCTTATAATCTAGCCCAAAGGGACTTACGGAGATTCCAAGAGAGGGTTTTGACTTTTGGCGGGATCATTCTGGAAGCAGCTGGACTAAAGGGAGACACAGCTGGAAGCAGAGAAAGCAGTTCAGAGAGTATTGCTATAATCTAGGTAAAAGATAAAGATGATGGTCTACTGACCCTCAGGAACACTACAGGTAAAGAAAAATGATCAGATTTTAGGTAGTTAAGTTGACTGAACCACTAGGATTTGCTAAGGAACTGGATACTGGATGGAAAAGAAAGAAGTCAGCGACGTCCCCAACGTTTTTGGTGTGGGCAACCAGAAGGATGATAAAGCTCTTCACCATCCAAACCACCCCTTCCGTGCAACACACACACAAACACACACACAGACACACAGAGACGTTTCAAAAAAAGAACTCTGTTTTTCATTTGGCAGACGCCCGAAATTTCACCATTAAACAGTCATTCCTCTTGGATAAGCATTGCCCTTTTCAGGCAGCTTATTCCAAAATGAAAATACCCACCAGAGAGGTTGCTTAATGTGGATTGATTTATTTTAGCAACTTGCAATTCAAAGACACTCTTGAAACCATCTAGTCCAAGCTCTTATTTCATCTGAAGAAACCGAGGTCCAGAGAAGTAAATGATCTTGCCCAAGGTCATGTAGGAAATTAGAGTCAAGCTGAGATCCAAATAGAAAGATTTCTGACACCCTGCCTATTGTCCCACCTGGGCAGGGAGCTCCTTCTGTGCTTGGGTCTTGGAGGGGTGCAGGGAGGAGAGCGGGAGTCATGTAAAGGGAGCAGTCCCTCCATTACTATTTTGCATGGACCAGTCCTGAGCAGGAATCAGGAGCATCTTCTTTCAAGGCTGCAAATCCTTCCATCACACTAACCTTGACTTTGCTGGTCCTGAGCCAAAGAGGAAGGCTGAAAAGAAAATTATTAAGAGACGCTGAAAAAAAAATGCATCCCGTTCAACTTTGTGTGTGAGTGTGTCGGGCACCTACACTTACCAAGCACGGAGCACATTCAAGTCCCTTCTTCCCTCAGTCCTGTTTGGTATTTTCCTGCCCTGCTGGCTTTGTGCCATGCTTCTTGTAAAACATTCTTTGAGCTGCACCCCATGGGTCGGGCACAGCTAAAAACGTGTCAACACGCCTCTTCATATCCTAGCACACGTCTCCTAGCACGCTGACTAGAATCACTTGTATTATGCATTTTTTATGTCATGCATTATATTTGCAAAGTGCCTGACTATAATTTTTATTAGATTTTTATTATTAGTCGTACCTTTTAAAACAGCTATTTGAAACCGTTAACAGTGAAACCCTTCTCTGACTTTGGCAAATCCTGGACAACGCCATTTTTAGTGACTTTTGTCTTAGACCCACCCTGGGGTTTAGGGAAGCCAAGCCACCTCCTTAGGGAGTTAGTGATCAAATATCTCCCATGAGTGGCAGAATGGTAAGAGACAGCAAGGAGGTTTAGACCTGAATATCCTCTTCTAAGAATGACCTGAAGAGATTCACAACTTTAGAGGCCAAGTAGCAACTTTCAGAGCCGTTGGGAGCCACGGACTCTTGCACTGTTTACCAGGCCCCAGGATTAGAAAAATGTGTAGAAAAAACGAAAAATCATGCTAACTTACTTTTGTTTCTGAAGTTTAAATGAGTATCTGCAATATATAAAAGTGTTGAAAAGTATATCAAAGCCTATAAAAATGTTAACTAAGAGCATTTCCAATGATTTTGTTTTCATTGGAAAGGAAATGTCCCCGTAAAAAGGCATAATCTGTGCCTCATTCCTCCCTTGAGAGATCTGCAAATACTGCACTTGATGTCCTGGGTAAACCTCCCTTTCTTCCAACGCAAACCGATCCGCCTTTCCCTACACACATGCAAGGAGTTTGGAAAGATTGCTAAAGCCACCCTTGGAACAACGTGACTTTGTACACTGCTTCTGGACACACGGCCTGTTTCATATACTAACTGCACTCTAAATGCCATTAATGACAATACCATGTGCGCTGTCTTCGGTTTCCACCCCCATTTATACCTTTACTCCACCCTGACAGATCCCAGCTGTTCATACTGAAGAATGGTGGTTGTCTCCTTACAATAAAGATTTCTCTACAACGAAAGATCCCAAACAATGGCCCATTTCTTGGAATCAGCTTCACGACTATTATTGAAGAAAACTCTGCCAGGTACTGTATGTACTCAGATCTGCTGATGCAGAGATGAAAAAAAGCCAAATATTGATCTCAGAGCGCTCAGTATTTGAAATGACAAAATTCCAACTCAACAAAAGAACTGTGGTTATCCCTTGAACTTTATTCTGATGGGACCTAGTAGAGAATTCCTAATAGAGAATGGGGATGGCAATTTTACTCTCTAGGAATTTTAGGTTTTTTTTTTTTAAGATTTTATTTATTTATTTGAGAGACAGAGCATGAGCGGGGGGGGGGGGGGGGGGCAAAGGGAGAGGGGGAAGCAGACTCCTCGCTGAGCAGGGAGTCCGATGCAGGGCTCAATCCCAGGACCCTGAGATCATGACCTGAGCTGAAGGCAGACGCCTAACTGACTGAGCCACCCAGGCGCCCCTTTTCTTCATTTCTGTAGCTCCTTGGTCAAGGGTCTGATGGCTTCTAGATTCCATCTAGGGATAGGCGTCCTTCAGCAACTGCTGTTCCTCTGTGACAACACAGACTCAGTTCCAACGGGGTCTGAAAAGACCTCCTTGTCCCCTTAATCACACCCATCAGGACTGACACATGATATTGGCATTGACACTACACGGCTGAGCTGGGATTATCCGCACCAAAGCACACATCAGATGCAGAGTTTAAACCAGCTCTTCACCCATCCTAGGAACTTGGTAGTGAAGTAGCTCCTTTATTTCATCTCAGGCCAGTGGGATGACGTCAAACATAGGAGCTTTGCTGCTCAGGAGGCTTGTGCAGGCATTTTTCCCCTCACCGCAAAATGTTTTTCTTTTTCAAAAAAATGAACATGTTGCTCCAACTGGCTTGGTATCTGGCTCTGGGTCCAGAACTTGAGGGTAAATGGTGAAGTCAAAATGTGTTTTTGGATTCTGTGGTTTCAAAGCGGTTACTCTTTCCAAACCGGGGTGGGCCCTCTGCGAAACTGTCAAGTTGGTGAAGTCTGCCTCTCCCCCTCCTGTCACCCCGAGCTTGATCTGAGCACAAGGAAATGCATCTGTGGAATCAATAGTGATCCCTCTACCGAGCACTCATCATTGCCGTGAAACATCCAAAGTGCCTTATCCTCACTGTCTTGTTTAAAGCTCCCGAAGTTTCCATAGGCATCCCTGATGGGGATCTTCCTCCTTTGAGGAATCCCATGCTCAGAGAGGTTAAGTCACTAGCCCAAGGTCACAGAGGTGGTAAGTGGCTAGGACACACTGGACTCAAACCTTGGACGAAGAAACCGAGAAGGCCCCAGGCCCAATCTCTATGCCTATGCAACCTTCTATCAAAAGCCAGCCACATTTAGATCAGTGGTCTTTATGCCACATGATACAAATGCATGCTACTTTATTAAAAAAGACAAAGAAGAAAGTTTCTTGGAAAATATATAACTCAGCTTCAACCAAGGTATTCCCGATCTTCCCATCACATTATAGGAGGCCAGGACTCACTTTCTCCCTGAGCTCCTTGCCGGAGACGTTACCCTTGCAGGCAGCAGGGGGGCATACACCTGCTTGGTGGGGCCAGAGAAGCCCGTCTGTCAGGAAAATGTCTTCCCCTAATGCACTTCCTTCTTAATTAAAATAACATTTTGAAAGTAAAATTATACAGTGTGTAGAATAAACAGTAGAACAATAGCTGTGATTAATCTGTCAGAGATTGTATAATGTGATGCTAATGGGAAGAAATAAACTCCTGCTGAAGATCAAAGTCATCTCTGCACATGGAGAACTTTTAAAATTAGAATGACGATAAATGAATCTCCATTCCTGGGGGGGGGGGGAAGCTCTGCAGGCTTGCAGAATGAGGGAGGAAAGACAGCCTGAGGACATTCTACGGTCCAGAGGAGACAGGAGCCTGGAGAAGAAGAGTTCTGGTCTGCAACCTTGCCTCCTACTGTCCTCAAGTGTCCGGCAGCCTCTCTTTCTCTGACCTTGTGATGGGCACCCAAGCCTCCCTCAGTCCGCCCGTGCACTGCTGCAATCCGTCCAGCTCAGCCCTTGGCAGGGCACATGCAGGGTGTGCATGCATGGGGCGTGTGCACGTGGGGGTGCAGTGGAGGGGGGGTACACCCAGGTCTGTGTTGAGCCCCACTAAACAGAATCTCTCCTGTGCCTTATAGGCATGCATCATTTTAATTTACAGGTGTTGGGCTCAATAAGCGAAGGAACTGGAATAATGAACCCACATCTTTCTGGTTCTAAAGGCCCAGCTTGTTTTGCTTCTCTTGGGGAGAGGTATAAGCTAAGGACAAACTGTGATTACATATGTTTGACCTGCATCCCCAGAAAGGCAAAGAAACAGCTGAAGAGCACGCATGTAAACACGCAGTTAAGCAACAACTGAGAATGGAGCACCTGCTGCGTGCGGGCAGCATTAAGTGCTGGGGGTGCCGTGGCCCCTGCCACCTCTGAGAGAAATTTACTGGGGGAGAGAGAAGGGGAACAATGAAGCAGACAGGCCTTTATAATCCAGTGTGGATACTGTGGGGGCCTGGTCAGAGGGGGCGATGGGGCCACCAAGGAGGACCCTACCCCAGAGGTGAGTTGTCAGGCTGCCTCCAAAGTCACACCGGTGTTGAGACCTCAGTGAAGAAGGAGGGTCAGGTTAGTGAAGGGAACGCAGAACAGGGAAAATGTCCCAGGAGGGGGAAAGAGCGTGAGTGAAGGCCTAGAGACAGAAGAGCCCAATCCATGGAAATTGATACAACTTGCCTATGACCAAATGAGAAATGACCTCAGCTCCATCCGTCCCCCACCAAGACCCTGTGTCCCCACAAGTATCTCCTTCTCTCAATCTGCAAGTTCAGCTCTTCCCTTTTTGAATGAGCTCTGCCACCCACTGAAAGGCAGGTGTCCCCAAAAGAGCCATGGATTTCCATGCATCTCAGGCCTGGACCCATGAGGATCCCAACCCACTTCATGAGAGGTGCCACGTGCCTCACACCTGCTCCACCTGCAGCCTGCAGCTCCATGCTGAGGAAGCACACCTCTAGTACCTGAAAGGGGTCCCAGCGCCTTCCTGCTGGCCTTAGCAGGATGACAGCCCGGGAGAGTGGTGCTCAAGGAACCCCACGGCCTCTTGACCCCATGGCCAAGGGTTGCAGTAGAATTCAGCCTTCCAGCACACCTGAGTGGTATCGTCGTCTTCTTAGCTTCTACCATGCCGGCAAAAAAATGATTTTAGAGACCCAAGACTGGGTTCTTTAAGAATTTTCCCAAATATCCCTCAATAAGGTGCAGTGCTGGGGGCTTCAGCTTGATCAGCCAACAGAGTAGGTTATTCACTAGCTGTGTGACCTAAGGCAGGTTATTCAAGCTGTCTGAGCTTCAACTTATTCGGTCATATAAAAGGCATTTATTGAGGACCTACTCTACTCCAGGTGTTATGATGGGTACTAGGAATTGAGAGCTGGCAGGATTTTATAGTTTAGTGGGGATAGTAGGCCCACTCTTGGGCCTGTCCCTAAAGTGGGGGGTGCAGTGCTACTGAAACAGATAGGAGAGAACCAGAGATTGCTGGAAGAAGTGGCCTATTTCCCTGGGCCCCGGCCTCTGGGGGATGCCCCACAGTTGGCCTGGGACCAACATGGTGGAAGAATGAGTAAGGCATCAATGAGGAGGGAAGTCGTCAGGGAGACTGAGATAATGCTGCTGGTTCCCTTCAGCCTGAATGCGGTGTGCAGAGACTGCTAGCCCTAACACCTTTCCCGACCTTCAGAATTTCATGTTGCACGTATGGCCCTGACTGTTCCACAGGTCCCACAGAATCCTAAATGGAAGACCTCTGTGTCCCGGCCCTCCCACAGCCTCCCCCTTCAGGCACCCAATCTCCATGGTTGGCAGTTGGCACCACTGGGTCAGGCAAATTGGGAACCCAGGGTGCATTCAAGAGACCTCTTCCTCTGCCTTGTCCCACCATGCACCGTTCTCCACATCCTGACGGATTTCCCCCCTGAATTTATTTTGAATGTGTCTCCTCTCTCTGCTCACCTCCCAGGGCCACACTCAGGCTGCCATCATTACTGTTCACTTGGATCAAACTTCAATCCTAGGAGACTGGGAGAGCAAACTGGGGGGAGAGGATGAAAGGCTCCAGGGCACGAGGCTGAGGACGTAGCATAAAGTATGGGTGCCCTTGCTCATTCCCTCCCATCCCACAATTGTGATGCATGCTCGTGGCCTTTTCCTGTAAGCACTTGGAGGCTTTCTCTGGATGCAGGAGGGTGTTCAAGGATCCCCGGAGGCAGAGAGTAGCGACGGAAGATTATTCTTCCCTCCCCTGGAATCACCTTCAACCATTTTTGAATGGGAATTGGTGGATCAATACCCCAACTCCCTCGTTTTTTACCAGAGATGACTCAGAGGAATGGTCACTCTGCCTGGACCCCAAATTGTTCTCCCTGCACTCGACCCCACCCTCCATAATCTAGGCCTCCTTCACCCATGACTACTCTGGCTCCATACCCTGCCGTGTCATGCTCATTGATTCTGAACTGGCTGTAGCTTCCTGAATGCACTGTGCTGTTTATCACACTTACATGCCTTAGTTCAAGCTGTTCCCTCTGTCTGAAATGATGCCCTGCCCTGCACTGGTCCCTGGCTCTTTCTCATGCTTCAAAGCTCAGCTCAGACAATACCTCCTTTACAAAGATGTATTAAGCATTTGCTCTGTACAGTACAGAATGCTACAGAAGTACCTGGAAAGGGCACCCAGTCCTTCCCTAGGGGACCAGAGAAAGCACCCCATCAGAAGTGTCATCCAAGATTCTAAGAGATGAGTCTCAGAGGAAGAGGAATGGGTCAGATGAAGAAGGAGGTGGGGGGCTGACAGTTTCTGAGGCCCTGGAAATGGCATAAAGGACCCAGACGTTCCAGAGCAGCTTGTTAAATGAACTAAAAAAACCAAAACTGACCAAGGATGGAGTGATAGCAAAGAGAAGAACGTAGCAAGATGGGAGGATGAGGAGGCATGAGGTTGCAGGATGACCTAGGGCTTCGTGTCATTTTCAGGACTATGGAATTGATGCTCATACAATGAGACAAGAATGAAGAGTCCCTGAAGCTCCAAGCTGGTCAAATGCTGCATCCCCTGAGCTTCCATATCTTCTCTGGGATAGGTCTTATCAGTGTCTGTGCCTGCTTCCCCAGTGGATAGTACATTCACACATGGCAGGAAGCATTTCTTAATCTTTGTTTCCTTGTACCTAACACAGATCCTGCCCCAGAATGGGATTGTAATGAATGCATTCAGTTGGACCATGGAGGGGCCAGAGAGCCACCCACGATGCAGCAGAGCCCACTTACCCCAGACTCCTCCACGGGAGCAGGCTCCTCACTGCCTCAGCACCACAGAATCCTCATTGTCAACACCACACCACATGACACGAAAGTGCAGCTGAGATGCTCTGTGGGCAGAATTTGACCATGAGGGGTCCCAGACCCAGGGACATCTCTGGGGTGGCCAAGCAGGAATGGCCCACACCAGTAGTGAGGGGCTACGTGGGGAGGACCCGGATGAAGACTCGGGGGCAGCACAGGGCTGGGGGTGCTTAGGAGGAGCACTGAGGGCTTGCCCCGCTGACAACCGCGGAGGTGTCCTAAGACAGCACCAATGAAGACCTGAGCTTGCTGTCCACGTGGTGGCCGTGGGGTCATTGGAGGCCCTGTGGGGACAGAAAGCAGTCAGACGTTGGAGGCGCACAGTTGTTTGGATCAGGAGAGCAGAGCACAGACTCCAATCCGCTGCGAGTCTTGCTCTGCTCACTTTGCACTAAGGAGATAGTCGTCCGCATCATCACTGCCGGTCTAGCTGTCTCATCCCACTTTCTAAACCAAGCTCACCAAGATCACAATTTTCTCTTGACGAGCCTGGCATATCATGTACGTTAGATAAATATTTATCAGACGGATGGAGTCACTTACTGGAATTTAAGTGCCATGTGGCTAGAGGCTCTTTTGTTCACTTGCTGAATGTCCAGCACCAAGAATAGGACTGGCACCCAGCAGGTGCTCAGAAGCGAGTTACTTGATATATCTAGTTATATAATTATAAGGAATTAGAGTTACCATGGCTCCAAGGGGATAGATCATTCTCCCAAGGTCCTAGGACCTTAGAGAGTAGATGGGATAGATGAGCTAAATCTCCCAGGTTCCGAGCTGCTGGCTCTCCTGGGCTGCAGTGCCCCTGCTGGAGAAGAGCCGAACTACCCTGAGCCCAGCTAGATTCTCTGACCTGCTCCAATGATAACACCTGGGGGGCTCTGGCAGCTAAGCTGAGACCAAGGACTTTGGATGCGGACGCAGAGGGTTGGAGGTGGGATGGCTGCATGGGCCTTGCCAGTGCCTGGGCGGGTGGCCTAAAACAAGAACCTAGGTAGCACTTCGCAAACAGGAATGCTCAAAATGTTAGTGACCGAAGGAGCAAGGGCGAGAGGTCAAAGCTGGGGCTGGGTGTGGAATCATAACATGAGGAGGACCGAGAGCAGGGAAGAATATAAAGCCCCATGCATTCCGAGGGCAGACGGAGAAATCGGAGAGGACAACAGTAAGCCAGGACAGCCCATTCCCAGACGCCTTGAGAGGAAGCGTTAGGTGCAAGAAGTCATCAGGGGAGGAGACGGAGGACGGACAAAGTCCACTGAACTGGGCTGAATGGAGGAGGAGCATGGAGTTAAACAACAAGAGCTTGCTCCCATCTCTACGTGGCCAGTCCACTGCCTATGAGGAACTGAGGATGAGCAAGAGACTTACCTCCTATTCTTCAGCCTCCTTATTCACAAACAGATGATACCTACTCATTGAGCCCAGAAGATGCCCTGCCCGGGGCCAGAAACACATCACGCACTCAAGAAACACCGCGATTATTATGTTGGTGATGGTGCTGTTATTGCAACTGGTGACCTTTAAGGAGAAAACAGCAGTTCAGTCCTGGGAAGGGGAGGGGAGGGGAAGAAGATGGGAACCAGATTGCAGGAAGTTAAAGGGAGCCAAAGAAACGGTGGGTGTAGATCACTTTGCTGAGGAATTTGATAGTGGAAGGAAGTTGAGAAATCCAGTGGTTGGGCAGCAGGAGGGCAGGCAGTTTCTTTGAGAGAGAAGAGGCAAGTGAATGTTCGTAAGTACCCTGTAGAGATGCAGAAACTGAAGATCCCAGAGACACCAGGGGCAGGGCCCCCCGGAGCATGCAGGGATGCCCCCCAAGAGAAGAGGGAGCCCCTGACTGTTGTCTGCACCCTGGCCTGCCTTTGCTCGCGCACCAGCCTACCCACTAGGGCGGGGGGCAGAGGTCCCTCCCTCGGCCTCTTTCAGAGAGGGTGGTAGAAAGCCAGAGCCAAGTTCTGGCCCTGACCCTGGCCATTTGTACTTGGGGGAGCCCTTGTCCTCCCGGGGCCCCTGTGTCCAGGAGGCAGCAGGGGTGATCATCTCTGGTTCTGTGGCCATGTCGTCTCAGTAAGCATCATAAAACGTTTTCTCTCCTGACGTTTTTCTCCGCTCTGATTAGAAGGAAGGAAAAAAGAAAAAAAACCTGACTTGGAGCTGGAGCTACCTACCACTTCCCCCAGCAACTGGGACAGTATTTCTGTTCCCCACTTATTGTGAGCAGATCTGGCGGTTCCATCACTGCTGGCAGATCGCTGCCGAGCCTCCTGGTGTTTTAAATAGCATGTGCACTTTGTCCTGGCTTCTGTAATGGAGCAAGGGAGAGGCAGGAGCTTTGTGCTCAGCTGAGTGTTGCTGTGGATGAAGCACTCGATGGCTGCAGGCTTCCCGAAGCCTCAGAAATAACAATTGCTTCACACGCCACAATCTGTCCTCCGAGGCAGCAAATGCATCAGCTGCTGGTTATTTTGATACCCTAGATAAAAAGCTCTTTCGAGAAAATCTAGTACGGAAAAACATTCTTATCCTCTGCTTGTCTGCATCGTTCCTTCCGCCCGCTGTCCCCTCAGCTGTTTGGCATTCCTATAAAGTCCTTGTCTCAGTGACCCAGGAGAAAGACATTTCATTGGGGGCTCTTCCTGCAAGTGGAAGAGGTAAGAGAAGACACACCTGGCCGTGGCTTCTGGGTCAAGGCCGGCCTGATCGGCAACCTGCCAGAAACCACTACAGTGTGAACGTGTTGTCTGACAGCCACAGATGGCTCTGGCCACAGTTGGAGTCAGCGAGCATGTACTGAGCACCTACTGTGTGCCAGGACCTGTGTGAGGACCTGGGCAGACTGGGATAAACACGGGTAGGGCCTAATAATCCAGCACCCACAAGAGGCCGAGCTCTCTGATCAGGGACCATAGCCATCTCACAGCGCCTGGCACACAGTAGGTGCTCAATAAGTAATCTTCCAGAGTGTTTGTTTATTTGTTTATCATTTACATGTTCTTATTTACTTGAGATCCTTAAAGTTCAGGGACAGAAACGGAGCTAGTCAGGGATGGAAAGAACTCTTATTAAACCAACATGGGCCATCAGAACATAATCAACAATTTGGGGGGTGGGGCATCTAGGCTTATATTCTGCTTACATCATTTTAAATTTCCCTCTTACACACCACATGAAAGAGAACCACAAATGCCCCAAATCCTTTTGTCCTTCTGGGTGACGCCACAAGTTTGCGTACAAAAGCTCTGTGTTTAACAACCAAATTCTCTGTTATTCTAAAATTTTCAACTTCATCCCTAAATTCTCAGGCAGCTATTAGGTAAGACTTAGGGCTAGTGCTTTCAGACAAGTTTCTACACAACACGATTGATGAATGAATTTGTCCTATTGTTTGCAAATTCCTTTGTTTATTTGACGATGCTAAATTTCCTCATGCATCACCCAGACTTGGATGCTACCCTTGCAGAAAGGCCATTTATGTTGTCCCCCAGTTGTTAGCCCCCACCCCCGAAGTGTGTTCAGCCCCCAGTGTGTCTGTGAACAACTCAGAAGCGGAAGAGCCTCTGCTGGGAAATAACGAGGTCATCCCAAAGCTAAGGCTGACTTTTAATTCTGGGGCTTTCTTCCTACCTCATCCTTCTTAGTATGCATCAATGGAGTGAACTTAGGTATCAGGGCAAAGGTGCAAACAGAAGGGAAGAGGAGCTCAGGCCAATATGTCTCAAGGGGGTCGGAAGTGCCTAAGCAGAGCCTGACTTTGCTCAAGTGACTTGTACTGGGGGTAAAGGGCCACTCTTGGACTGATAACAGGAAGTCCACCTCTGTGTCTCCCTAAATCCCAGTACCTGAAGGTGACCTTCGCCTGAATTGTGCAGGCATGGTTCCATCATAAAGGGGGTCTCTGCCTCTCTCTGTCTCTCTCCCCACATCTGTTCCTCCTTGTGGCATCAGAAACAGGGTAGGGGGTTCAGCATACAATGTATTGAAGGAAGACGTGAAGACATCTGAAGCACTCCACCCCTGAGGGAGTTGGGGTGTGAATTTTCAAAGACCTATGGATCCCCCAGAACATTACAATCAATGGTGAAAAATCTGCCTTGCTAGTTTGGGGCTGGGGTGGGAAAGGGCAGGCCGGGGATCCAGAGGAGCTCCCCTGTCAGGCTCTGAATCCAGGAACCCAAGAAGTCTTGGAAAGACAGCCCAGAAATCCAGCTTCACTTGAAGTCTGCACTGTGAAGATAAAAAGGAATTTATTTAGGGCCTAAGGCAGGGCACCAGGCTCTTTCTGCCCAGATCAGTTTAGAGACAAAACTCTTGCAAAACTGAAGAAAGCTGCAGACCCTCTACCCTCTACCCAGAAAAATGCAAAATCGAACACAGACATACAAATGCGCCTATAATTTCAGAGGGGTCTGCGACCCCAGCAAGGAAGCTTCTGGAACCCAGGCCCTTAAGTTAAAGCCCTGAGTCTAGGTCCTGCCGCCTTAAGTACTCTAGCCCTTATCCCCACACCAACTCGCTCCTGCCCGGGGGCCTTTTAGCTGGTTCTGGTTCTCAGAGCCGCCTTCCCCTGAATTGGAGGAGCCCCGGCACCTGCACCTCGCCAAGCTCCCCTGGGTGCTCTTTTCTCCCGGGGCGATGGGTGGCGTCCCAGGCCGAAAGCTCTCTAGGCTCTTCTCTCTCGCTGCTAGGAGCAGACGCAGCCAAAGCCTTGGGCACCGAGCGTGACGTCGGGCGGACCCCCGGAGCTCTGGCTGCAGGCGACGCGCGAGGCAAGGGTGGGGAGGTGCGGGGAGCTCCGGACAACTCCGCCCACAACGGCCTGCCCGCCCAACGGCGTCCGGAGCCCGCACCCCCGCCTGGTGCCCCAGAAAATCCCCGTCCAGGCTTTGCCCGCGCGGCCCCTCCGACCCCCGTGCGTTTCCCTTTGACATCTGGAGGTTTGAACCCTTCCCCGGCTGTGTCGAGCCAGCCCTCCCGGGAGCGATCGACCTCTAGTACCCAGGACCCCCTACAGCCGGGCACCTCCGCCCACCAGAGCAGGTGCGGGGCCCGGGCTGGGGAGGGTTGCAGTGGGGGGAAGGATTTGGAGTGAGTGACTCAGGAGTCCGGGAGGAGGGGCTAAGAATTCAAGAAGCTTGTGTTAGAGCAGCTCGGCGCTCCTGCACAGCAGAGAGCGCTGGGAGCCGGAGGGGAGCGCAGCGGTGAGTCAGGCTGCCCCGAGCCGAGCCCCGAGAGGGGCGCAGCGCGGGCAGGGGCGCGGGCTAGGGCGGCTGGGCTCCCTGGGGGAGAGTGCATGGGTCCAGGTCTGGCGAGATCTCCGGGCACCCCCGGGGCTCCCGCGGGCTGAGGTGCAGCCGTGAGAGGAGCGTCCCGAATGGGTGCGGGAGCGCGGGAGCCTGGGCAGGCGGGCGAGTCGAGGGGAGCAGCGCGCTCTCTCTCTTTCGTCGCGGAGTTCCCGGTCTCCCGATGGCCCGAAGTCCGGGGAGGCAACCCTGGAGCCTGCAGTAGCCGTACGGCGATGCCAGGGACTGCTAGTTCGAGGGCTGGAAGGGGACAGCGCGCAAGTGAGGGAGGGCGAAAGAGCTTAGGGAGAGGGATGCGCGGGCTGCGGGCGCTCCGGGGCGGAGCAATGGTGGTCTGCACCGCGGAGGGCCAGTGCGCAGCGCGCCGGGGCTGGTGTGCGCGCCGAGTCCGGAAAGTGCTACGCCGCCCCCAGGTAAGGGGACGAACCCGGCAGGGCGCGCTGGAAGTGGTGCAGGGAACGGAGTAAGGGTCTTCGGGCTCCTCTGAGCGTTGCTGGAGGGCTTGGAGACCCGAGTGAAGGCCCCGGGACTCGACGCGTCCGGGGACCTCCAAGGAGCCGCGCAGGACCGAGGTCGCCAAGGCTCAGTCCTGCTACCCTGGGTCACACGCCTCAACTCCAGCGGTCTGCTGCCAGGTGTAGGAGTGGCTGGCGTGGAGGGGTGGGGCGGGCAGCGCCTTGGGTCCAGGGAGGGGAGGCAGAGAAGAGGACCCAGGAATCAGGAAGCGGCATCTTTGAGCCAACATAAACAAGTGGCTTAGCTCTGTTTGATTACAACTCTCCTTCTCTCAAAAAAAAATCTCAGATTCTCGTGGAAGGTGTTTTCTGCTTGAACTTTCTCTTCCCTTGTGACTTGAGAGATTAAAAAAGATCTTGCTTGCTAGGCTGGTTTTTCCAAGTTGTTCCAGGTTGGAAGTTGTAACAGTTTGAAGGATAATTTATGGGTGTTCCATGCATTAAAGTGTATTACAGCAAAGCCTTTTGGGTGCTGTGGGTATTAAGGAAAACTTAGTGCACGTTCCCAGCTGGAAACCAAAATAGTGCTCTCCTGGGTGTCTCTGCCCCATCTGTCATCCGAAGCCAATGGGAATCCTGGAGAAAAGGCACTTGATTAATTGTCCTGGCTCCATCGTCTGGGCACACCTGCTGCCAGTGCCAGCCCCCTCCTCCCGTACACGTGCATGGCCAGATGCATTCTGCAAATTCAGACACAGTGGTGGAAGGCCCACCAGTGACATCTTTGCGGGGTCTTCAGACTCTTGAAGCTGTCAGTTCAGCTGCTGGAGGGGAATACTTGCCCCTCCGAGCAGAGCAGAAAGGGCAGCCGCACTTGGGTCCCTCTTGCGCAGTGTTTACAGGTTTGTTTTTTGGTTTTGTTTGTTTGTTTGTTTGCTGAATGTCTGAAACTTTCTCCCTCTGCAGAGGAAAGGCTACATTAGATCTGGATGGGTGCCTTTTGTGGGTCTTATTCTGGAATAAGTCATATGTCAGCCTGGGCAACCCAAATGTCAGTCCGCGATGGGCAGTGGTCCCAGGGGTTCAGAGGGGACTGCCGGACTGGGCTTCGATGGTGGGGAGGAGTGGTCTGGGGGCTGGGACAGGCGCTGCCCACATTGACTCACAGAAGAAGTGCGTGTTCCTCCTACCTGGGTCTTGGAGGGGGTGGGGTTAAGGTCACATGCTGCCAAACCCCTCCTCCTTTTCCCAACATTTTTATGCAGGTGAAAAAAAGGGCAGCCTTGAAGGGAAAATGTTAGGAGGCACCACAAATGGGAAACCAGGTCTCTGGGGCATGGGGATCCTGTCCTGATGGAACTGTAGGAGCACCTGGGAGGATTTATAACCAGCTGCTAGTGCCAGGCCTTCCCTGGGCAGCCATCTTACCCTAAAGCAGCCCAGGCCTGCCAGTAAATCGGGAAAACTGGGTCCATTCAGGACAGCCATCCTAGTCTTGGTGACTCTTTCGGTCCCCTCAGTCTTTCTCAAGAGAATGAGGTTCTTGCCTCCTCCTATTGCCCACCCCCCATCTCCCCCCAGCTAGGGGCCCAGAGGGAGGCTTGGCTTGACACTCTTCTTCCATGGAGAAAATTGTGCCGTGGCCAGGAAGGGGGCCCCAGCTGCCGACATCAGCAGGGAGGGTAGGGCATGGCAGGGCAGGGCTGGAGCCTGAGGGAAGTTTCTCATCATTACTGAGATTAAATTGATGAGAAAATCTCACCTCTTCACTTTGAAACAAGTGCTGAGCACTACGGCAGCACCTTCACTGAATGCCCTGTTGCAACGCAGCTGCATTGGAGCTGCTGAGAAATTACAAGGAGACGGGCCACTGCTCTTCTTCACTGTGCCTGGAGCAGGGGCGAGGCCCAGGCCCCCAAGCAGACATCAGTGCAAGACAAGGGACCAGAGCCCCAGCCATTTATCTTCTCCCAGGAAGAACTTGGAGGGACTTCGGGGTCCTGAGCAGGCTTTGGAGACCTTTGCTGGTGGCAAATATGGAAGGTTTGCTGAGGATTCACTTAAAATCTCTGGGTATCTCTGAGCAAACAACCCCTGTTCCCAGAGTGTTTCTCTTTCTTTGAGTGGCACCTCTGACCTTGCAAACCATCAGCTAAACCGTCAGCTCTCAGGCTTAGCCTGTCTTGAGAAATCAACTCTGTGATGGACCAGTTTCACAGAACAGCATATGGTGGCATCAGGCAAATAAATGTAGATGGAAGACGCTTCCCCAACCCATTCCTAGGGACCTTGCTTCTTGACAGTGAGCAAAAGGTTCACATCCTGACTCCAAAGAGCAGTAACACCGGGATGGCCCTGAGGCAGAAATGCAGCTGGAGAAACCCGGGCAATGGCCTTTCGGTTGGGTGTGCATGAGGATGGAATTGTCCATCCTTGGAGCCAAGGAGCCAAGGAGGAGGCTTGGAGCCAAGGAGGATAGACCTTCAGCCACAGTGATTGGCTAAGACAAGAATAATGACCAGAATAATAACATACAATAAAGAAGAGTTTCTCTTGCTTCCTAATGTTTTCATTATTCTTCTTTTGGCTGCTTACATGTTTTTGAGGAGCCTCTATAGACCACTGGCTTCAGACAATGCCATAGTAGGAATTGGATTGAAACATTGAGATGATCTCTTGACCTTTTTCTGCTGTACTTTGGGCAAATGTTCCATGGTAGTTTCCTGAATTGAGAGACAGGAGAGAAAAAAAAAATCTTTGTGACCTTGAGCAAGTCACTGAGCAACTTGTCAGGCTTTACTTTTCCAATCTATAGGACCATTGTATTGAATTAATAGTGTTTCCCAATGGAGCTGTTGGCATTTGGGGACAATTCTTGGTTAAGTGTGACCTACTTAAATAATGCAGGAAGTTTAATACCCCTACTTTGCCTACTAAGTGCCAGAAGGCATGGTGACAACCAAAAGTGCACCCCCTGCCCCCCATACATGGCTAAATACCTATTAAAAGGATAATACTCTTCTCAGTCAAAACCTCCTTTGGAAATTACCAATAAGGGCCTTTCTTCTAGGCCCTACTGTCAGGGCATCAATTATTTCATCATTGAAATGGGGCTTCAGATCCACGACTGTCAGGCTCCAGGAAGCCATTGGCAGAAACCTCAGTGCTGTGGTCCCACCAGGCATCCCTCTTTGCCTTTTGTCAGTGGAGCGTGACTACAAATGACCCATATCAAAAGAAAATCAGAAAGAGTTGGGGGGAGGGACAGGTGGTATTACAGCATAGCAGCTTTCCTTCTCTGCCATATGCTCTTAAAAACACAGGCAGACTGCTTGCCCGGGGTGTCCACAGCCCTGGGAGGGAATCCGTCCCTCCTTTGCCAAATGGATCACACTCTGGCACCGGGAGGTCCCTTCCCTGAGTGAGAGAATGAGGAAGCAGAACTCTCTCCAGCACTGCCAGCACTTAAATCAATATGGGGACATGTTGATATCAAATTAATACAACTGTGCCCAAGCTGTGAGAATAAATGGGAATCAAAAATGGGACATTTGATTGAAAAAAAGTCAGCGAGCAGGGCTATGAGGGAGAGATGGTTCTTGTGGCACTGGATTTATTCTCAAGGAGAGCAGCTCACGTTATCCTTAACCCTGCCCCAAGCTCTCACCGTAGGACAAAATATGGAAGCAGCTGATTATTCCTAGTGCCAAGGGCCAAGATGAATGCTGTCTTTGGAGGGTATTGTAGAAACACCTGTCCACTGCGCACGCCCAAAGTAGCAGGAGAGAGAAAACCGCTGAAGCCGGAGGGCTGGCAGAGTTCAGAGTTGATTCCTAATGAGGGGGGAGAAAAGGACACAGGAGACTTAAGGAGATACCCTAATGAGGCTCAGTATGGTCTGGTGACGCAATCTGTCAGGTGGGACTAGCAACAGTGCTCTTTAAATTGCCCAAGAGTTGGGCCAACCTCCTTCACGTGCGGAGAGGCTTTTCATTCGTGGTAGTATTAGTCAGAGGCAGACAGTCGGGGTTTCTCTGAGAAGTGACCACGAGGCTAAGCAGACGGAGACGTGTTGGCACTGCCTGTGGTGGCTTCTGCAGGTTGGGAGCCCGCAAGTGCAAGGACCTGGCTCCCAAGTCAGCAGGAGTGAAAACGGCCCCAGCTTCACACAGAAGCGTCCAGGGCAGTTACAATCCATGACTACTGGACTCGTTTCCTGATAACCACAAAGTATTTGCTCTTTGGTACAGATGGGCTGATTTTCCCATCCTGTTTCCTTTGGCTGTTCCTTCAAGTAGCCAGGGTTGGTGACATTACCATGTGTCTGCATTCTGCACGCTGTTCCTAAGTGAGCCCGAGGAGGACCGACCGTCTGGTAGAAGCCATGAGAGCTCAGCCTGGGCTGGGGGCCGAGGGAGGTCCTGTGTCACCTCCTCATCACTGTGGATCTGAGACACGGTTGACGTGACTCGCATTCCAGTCTGGTGAATTGCCGTCCCGTGTTTGGCCCCGAGCACATCTGGCTGGGAGACACTGGGCCACCATCTATCGCATCCTTGTCAATAACCAGATGTGGACTCCCTGAGGTGTGTGGGAGATGCCAGGAAAGGCAGGGTCCCCTTTGGACAGTGATTTTGAAGTTGGAGCCGTGCTGGGCTCTCACTGCCTAACAGATACTGGACTAGGTGACTGAGGAGAAGGGGGTGACCACCCAGCAGGAGGGCATCTGTCGTATGGGTTCCTCTTCCGTGAAACAGGAGTAGTTGTTTCCATCGGGCTGTTGTACATGGTGAGGGAGACACACACCAGCGCAGGCCTGGCACACGGGGTGCCCTCCGTGACTTTCCCTTCCTCGTCTTCTCCCTCAGTCTGGGGAGGTCCTCCCTTCATGCTTTTCCACTTCAGATCCCACGATCTCATCTTTGCAGTTTTTATATCTCTGCGTATATAAAACTTCACCACATCGGGAGAAGAAATCTTTTTGGTAGCATTGAAGGCTTCTCTAGGAATTTACCCACCTATATTTGGACCTTCTGTAATTAACATTCTCATTTTGATAGAATTTTAGCCAAACGCTTCATTTCTGAATGGTCTTTGCGTCATAATACCCGGGTAAAAAAAGACACGCGGAGAGTCTCCTGTGATTTTCTTCCAGTGGCAAACTTCTCCTGAGACTTTTACTTCAGCGATGTTATGCAGTGCTCTCTAAATAAGGCATTTCTTGAGAATGGCCATTTGTACTGGCAGCTTTAAGAGTGTTTTGGTTCCTTACCCCACATACCAACGCCTCCTCGTCCAACCACTTGTGTCTTTAGGATTTTATGTATCTTACCAAGTTTTCCAGAGAAGAAAGAAGGAGGAATCGGATTCTCTATGATGGCAGAGCAATTTGCTCCCCGTGCCCAGGGTCTGTGGCTGAGCAGCTACTGCTAAACCACATATAGCCTGCGGTTAAGGGGGGGACAGTCCCCACCCCATTGGGGGAGGTAGGTCCCCCGGATATCAGGCCACCGGATTGATTTTCCTTTTCCCAAATTAGCGTCTATATTAATGTGCTAGCCAGGGGACTGGGCACTGGGGTGAGGGGAGTGGTTCATGATAAATATAAGTCATGATCCCACCCAAGGAGATTGCTCAGGAGTCAAAATTAAAATGACTTTTCAGGCTTACCGGATAATGTAAGTGGGGTAAGTCCAGAGGCCGGTGGGGACCACAGTAAACTACAGAGAGTGTGCCCCATCGACAGGCTCTCTGTCGCTCTGCAGGATGACGGGCCCAGTGTGGCCAGATCTTCCAATTTTTCAAGAAAAATCAAAACTTGGAGCCTGCGTGTGTAATTTCTTCACTTTCAAAACATTCGTGCAGACCAAATAGAACCTGTCTGCAGGCTTGTTTATCTTCTAGTTTAGATTTAACACACTTGGAGCAGTGGAGAGCAGCATCAGTAGGGGAGAAGTGGAAGAAGCACTAATGTGGTGGCTGCAAGAGCCGCAGGAAGGGAGAGGTCTGAATGATGTGGTGCACTCCAGGGAGGCTTCCTGGAGGTGGCGTGTCCTGCAGGCGGGCAGGGTTGGTTAGAAGACACCCTGGCACAAAATCAGACAGCACTCGCTTCAGATCCATGCTCCACCTCTTCTTGGTTCTATGACTGCTTCTGTTCCTTAATCCCTGTATGCCTCAGTTTCCTCATCTGTAAAAAGGAATCCTAATGCCGATCGCAGAGGGCAGTCGTGAGGTGAGAGAAGGGAATGCTGGAAAGCCCAAACCTAGCCCAGAACCTGCAATGCAGCGAGTGTCCCGGAAGCCTGGGCTCTGCTCCTAATGCTGAGGGGTGGGGGGTGGGCCAGCCCAGGGGGCCTTCAGAATGCAGGGCCACAAGCATGAAGGAGAGGGGGTCCCTCGCTGAGCTCTGTGGACGGTTGCTTTTCAAGGACTTGGATCTCAGTTGCTTTTTCTGCCCCAGGAAAGGGACAGAAGGTGTCGGTTATCTTTCTCCTCTCCTGCCCTCCTCCTCCTTCTCCCCAAGGCCTGTGGCCATGTGCCCACTTGTTCACTGTCAGGAGACAGAGCCTCCCACCCTTTTAAAAACCTGACCCGGGCCACAGCAGAAAAACACAACTCTACTCAGGAAGAAGGAAAAGTACTCCGGGAGGCTGTATAGACACGCACGGCAAATATTCAAGGAATTCTTAGGAATAAAAAAAAAAAAATTCGTAAATCTGGATTTTTGCATGAGGCTATCACAGGAACATGTTTTCTCAATTAGTGTGCACATTGCTTGGAGTGAAGTCACCGAGTCCACGGCTCGTCGGGGCTGACTCGCGCTGAGCCATCTGATCTGGACTTCACTTTCCATGACCTAAATCTGATTCAACCAACCCTGTCACTGTCCCTAGCTGTCGAAACAGAATTGTCCCCGAAATCCTAAACCAGGGTGGAGACATGCACACTCCCCTAAAAAGCAGTCTAATTTCAGATCCTAGGTGTACTCACGAAAAACTGAGATAGGCAACACTACTCTTGATGGTGGGTGGATGGATTCCCCATGACACCTTGCGTGTTTCTTTTCCTTTGGCATTATTGTGAGATGGTGAGCATGCATTGCCCCATGAGAACAGATGAGTCCTTTAGGTTCTAAAAGCAGAGAAAAGAGTTTCTTTTGCAAGCATGCATCAACTGCTTTTAAAATATTGTATTTGTTGGTGCCTGAGATCAGCGGTTATGTTTTCTGGATGGTTTCCTGGACTGACTCTTTTCCAAGCAAACGGCTTTGTCAGATATTTGTAATTTCTGAAATATTTGATTAATGATGACCCCTCCACCAGAGGGATGGTCCAGAGTACATAATTAGCAGCATGCCTCAGAAGCAAAGATGCTGCCCTGCATACAGCAAGATCAAGCAGGAAGTTGAAAAACATTTCAAATCAACTGCCATAGAGTAGAGAAAAGGAAAATGTTTTTCAAAGTACAGATTGAGACCCATTCGGGGGATGTGAAACCAATTTAGTGGTATAACACACTCTCTCTCTCTTTCTCAATGCAAGAGAGTAGAATAAAATTTTTAAAAGCCAGAATTCATCACACGTAGCAAAGGGAAATTATTCACAAAACTTTTGTTTTAGTTGTATGTATGTTTACCCATACTCATATGTGCAAACTGGATCGTGATGGAAAATGAATTTTTTCACCGTGAGTCATCGAAAAAGCTACTGGTTATAGACAACAGCGTGGTTTAGGAAATGGCGTAGCTCCAAAGCCAGACAAACTTGGTGTTCAGTCCCAGCTCTGCGATTCCCACGTGTGTGGTTTGGGTGACCTAAGTTTGCGCAGCATCACTGTCCTTCTCTGTGAGGTCACATGGATTCCATCCTCATAGGGCCATTGTGTAGATTAAATGACAGAGATGTATGAGGTGCCTGCCACCAAAGGGGCCCTCTGTGAGAGCTGCTATTAGCATCTGTCTTCTCCTTCCTCCTCCACCACCTCCTCCTCCTCCTTCTTTATCACTCCTCAACCTCGTCAGAACTATGACTTCCCTAAATGTGATTATCCCTGAGTTTTGCTGTTTCTCTGGCAAACCGAGCAAAGAGACAGCAACAATCATCTCCTGTCTTCGTTCCCACCTTCTATATCACCTTTCTCCCATTTCATGCTTCCAGAGCCATCTTCCTGTGATTCTGTTCCCCACTCGGGACCATGACATCATTGTCCGAGGGGCACAAGGCATCCTTCTCTGTCACCAGGAACTGTCAGAGGGGTATCACCACCTTGCCTGGCTGTGTGACCAGGATAAATGTTTTGGTCCTAGTGTGGGTGCAGTGACTCTGGAAGGAGCTTCTGTTCCCACAAATCACATCCTTCCCCTTTCGTATATTTTTATAAGGGCAGCAGAGCTAAGATGCCATTAAAATGTTGACATTGTCAAAATTCTAAAGAAGTTCCTGCCCAGAGCAGAGAGCCTAACATTTTCTCATGAGCGAGGCTCCAGGCTGCCCCGGTGCGGGGGGCAGGGGGGTAACTTTCTCTCCTGGTATAAACAGCTTAAAGCCTTCTCATGTGGACACTGGAGCGGTCACCTTCAGGCAAACCAAACCCTAATCCTAACTCCAGCCCTCACCCCGGACCACAATCTGCCACTGACCCTAGACCTTCCCTTCCCAGCGGAGGATAAGTGAGTGACCCATGCCAAGATTCTAGGTTGGGGCCACAAAGGTGACATGTCCCAATTTTCTTGAGAGCCTAGCTAATGCAGCCCCTGAGGACAGATCAGTGATGACAAACTGCCTGCCTCTTTGTTCACGTGGAATTGTCGCCTTCCCCCCTCATCTGTGTTTCTCCATGCTCCCCTGGGGCTCATTCCAACTCTCTCCTCGTAAAATGCCCTTCCACTGGGCCCCATTTTCACCACTAAGACTCAAAGAGGATTATTAATGACATCTCCTCAAATGCTGAGTTCCTGTCCAGACCAAAGATTTAACACTCCTTTCTGGGCACTTAAGACATCTCTATTTGAGGTTTCAGGGCAGTGGGGCCGAAGGGGAGAAAAAGGACCTGGTTCTAGGGATAATTTTCATCTCTGTAAGAGTATTCTTCTCTCCTCTCCACCACCCATTCTGCTATTCCCTATAAAATTAATGTCACTGGGTCAGTTGCACATTGTAACTAACGTTTATAACGGAGGGACAGGTTTGTGGAATCAAACCCAGCTCCCTTCCCCCAAGCAGGTGGGTTATATTGAGCCAACAAGCACTGGAGTTGAGGGGGCTGCAAGCAAAGCAGCCAAGAGGCTGTTGAAATACATCACCTTTGCACCTGGTTTTGTTGTTGTTTTTATTGTTAAGGAAAAAACAAATGCTGACTTTTTCTGTGCCCAAAGGAGGGTGGGGGGGGGAAGAGCGTATTTCCACCCTTTCTGAAACTTGCAATGACAAATGGAATCAATTGTCCCAGAACATGACGCACCACCAAGAATGTTTCTTAGGCATGAAATGAATTACCTTTCTTTTCATCTGGGTTCAAGAGTGTTGTGTCTGTCCTTTGCTGGGGGAAATGTGAACACCCAGAAATGTTTTCCTTTTCTTTTTTGAGGAGGTCAGACACCAAAGCCTGACTCCAGACTTCACACCCACGTGTCAGCATCTCTGTATCTTGGAAATGAAAGAAAATACTTGAGGGGGGAGGGGGGAAGTGCTTTTGAGTGTTGTTGTTTTGAATTTTTCTGAAACAGAGCAGGACATGTCAGGAAGTGGAGGGCTTAATAAGGCAAAACTACGTTTCAAAGATTCTTTTTAAAGGATCTTTACAGTTAAGCAAAATAAAAATTCAAATTGGCACACACAGAATGTCCACGTCCTAATCATTTCAACTTCTGAAATGATTATTGACCTATTACAGAATTCTGACTGGCAAACTCGTGCTTGGGAAAATTCCACAAACCTGTCTGTAGTTTATTTCTTTCAGGGGTTGGGAGAGCTGTTATATAAGGAAGAAGAAATGGTTAAGTCGGACAGAGAGTACTTATTTCACCTCAGTAATACTGAAATTCAGGAGACCAGGGATTTCCCCTTGGCTCAGCCTTCTCCTAACTCTGTAACCTCTCTGAGCCTCCGAATCTTAATCTGATACAATGAGAGTAATGATATTGCCCCTGCGTACCAGATAGGGCTGCTTTGAATACGTTTGCCAGCTGGGGGAAGCACCTTGGCTGTGGGTATAAAAGGTGAGGCGTGAGACTTATAAAAGGAGTGCGAGACTCCCAGTACCAGCGCCTGGCTCTGCCCTTGGTTGGGTGGGGGCCCCTGACAGTCACTTGCCCTGCGTGAGTGAGAGATCCCAGCTCCCTGCTGCCCGTACCGAATACAGCAGCAGACGGGAAAGCATTTCACAGGAGCCTGGGCAGAAATGAGCTGTTCCTGCCACGATGGGGACAGATCCCGTGCCAGGCATGGAGCTGGCCCCTAATGCAAGAGGCCAAGGGCACTCTGGAAAAAGTGTGAATGTGGAATCAGACTCTCCAGGGTTCCAGGTCCAGGAGTGGGGCTAAAAACACATGTGATCGATGGTGACTTACTGTACCTCTCTGATTTTCAGTGTCGTCCACTGAAAATGGGACTAATAGCACTTCTTAAGAAGGATTAAACATGGTGACCTCTGCTGAGTTGTTTGCTTGCCCCCAACCGGGTTTTGTAGGGGTCGTTGAGACTGAACACAAGTGGATATGCCTAAGGAGCTGCCCGACTGTTCGGTGACCGGGCCATGGACAGGAGGAGGCAGATATGGAGTTACCAGGCCACATGCCTCTCATGTACCTTCTCCCTTCTCTGTCGCCTTGGCTGGCTTTGCCTTCTCCTGACTCTAAATGTTGGAGTGCCCTGGAGCTCAGTCCAGTCTCCTTCCCGTTCTGTATCACTCTCTTCCTAGATATCTCATCCACCCCAGGCGTTAAATACCACTTCTAGGTGTCTGTCTCCAATGCAGACCTCTCCCCTGGGCTCCTGGCTCTTATGGGACTACTGTCACGTCCACTTGGATATCACAAATTTAGGTCTTACTCTAGTCTTCCCCATTTTAGATAATGACATCATTACCCCACAGTTGTCCGGACCCCAAATCTAGAAATCATCCTTGATTCTATCTTCCTTGTCACCTTTCATTTTCCATCCACCAGCAAGTCTTGATTTCAACATAAATTCTGGATCCAATCACTGCTCACCATCCCGCCACCGCCTGGTCCAGAACGCTATCACCTCTCCCCCAGACTACTATAGGGACCTCCTCATGCAGCCCCCTGCCTCCACTCTTCTTCCCCCATGGCCTTCCAGCCCAGCTGCGGTCAGAGCGCCCTTTTATTTTTTTTTTAAGATTTTATTTATTTATTTGAGAGAAAGCAGAGAAGGGAGTGGGGAGAGAGTGAGCATGAGCAGGATGAGAGGCGAGAGACAGAGGGAGAAGCAGGCTCTCCACTGAGCAGAGAGCCCGATGCAGGGCTCGATCCCTGAGCTCTGGGATCATGACTTGAGCTGAAGGCAGACGCTTAGCCAACTGAGCCACCCAGGTGCCCCAAGAGAGCGCCCTTTTAAAGATGTCAATCATGGGGTGCCTGGGTGGCTCAGTTGGTTAAGCATCCCACTCTTGGTTTCGGTTTAGGTCATGGTCTCTGGGTCATAGGCTGGAGCCCCACGTTGGGCTCTGCCCTCGGTGGGGAGTCTGCTTGAGATTCTCTCCCTCTGCCCCTCCCCCTGCTCATGCTCTCTCTCTCTCTCTCTCTCTAAAACAAATAAATAAAATCTTAAAAAAAAATAAAGATGTCAATCACGTTATTTCCCAGACCTCAGCCTTCCAATGACTTCCCATTATGGACTCAAATCCATAGTCTTGCCATGGCCTTATTTCAATGGTTCTTAATTGGGAGTGATTCTCCCCCAGGGGACATTTGGCAACATCTGGAGATAAATTTTAATTGTCACAAGGGAGGGTGGGGTTGGTGACACTGGTGTCTAGTGGATGGAGTCCTGGGATGCAGCTAAACATCCTACCGTGCACAGGCTGGTCCCCCACAATAAAGAATTATCTGGCTCAAAATGTCAGTAGGATTGAAACCCTACTGGGAGAAACCCTGCCTTCATATGGTCTGGACCCTGACCCTCTCTCTGACATCCTGCATCACCCCTTTCCTTGCCTGCTGTGTGGCAGCCACACTGATCTTCTTTCTATGTCTTCAGCATGCTAATCTGGTTACTGCCTCAGGGCCTTTGCACTTGCTATTCTCTATATTTGGATAACTTCTGCCCACAGATCTTCTTTGCATGGTTCACTTTTCATCATTTAGGTCTTCTCAGGTGTCATCTCTTGATTGCCCTAATTTACTATTTTTTTAAAGATTTTATTTATTTATTTATTTATTTGACACAGAGAGAGAGAGAGAGAGAGAGCACAAGCAGGGGTAGTAGCAGGCAGAGGGAGAAGCAGGCTCCCTAGTGAGCAGGGAGCCTGACGTGGGGCTCGATCCCAGGGTCCTAACCCCAGCCGAAGGCAGATGCTCAACTGACTGAGCCACCCAGGTGCCCCTTGATTACCCTAATTTTAAAAATATCTATTTTACCCCCCACCAAACCCTGCCACCAATAGGCTGTAGTCCCCTACCATGCTTTATTTATTTCACAGTACTTAATTCTATTATTTGTTTCTGTATTATCTGCTTCCTCCACAAGAATGTAAGGATGAAGGCAGGAACTTTGTTGTGTTCATCAAGTGCACATCACCTAATAGGAGCTCAATAAGTGTTTGTTGAAAGAATGAAGTTGATAAGTATGGCACAGACATGGATTATAACAGAAGGTTAGGAAAGGACATCAGTGGGATCCTGCATTTCAGGGAAGGCTTCCTGGAGGAGGCGTGACATGGGCTGCACTGCAAGTTTGTGGAGTCCCCTTCAGCTAAGGGGCCCCAGATGGAGCAGGGCTCTGGAGGCTTTGGCCTCCTCTGGTAAATGTACAGGGGAGCTGTTGTAGACCAGAGCTGGATGTGAACTTTTAATATTCAGTAGGACAGAGAGCAAGGCTGGAGGGCTCTGAGATGTGTGACTAAAGAGAGGAGTCAGGGAAGAGAGGTGAATGGGAGAAAAACAGGAGCAAGAGGGCAAAATCTAAGCTCCAGTTGGTTCTGGTCAGGAGCAGAGCCCAGGATAGAGGGAGGGAAGAGTGGCCAACTCCAGGGGAAAATCTCTGGGTCAGCTCATCCTGAAGGGCCACAGGTCATTCCTGGAGAAAGAACTGGGGGGTCTTCTGCCATCATTTTCCAAGAGCCCAGTGAGGGGCTGAGTAGGACCTAGAGCACTGGGAAGGCCATTGAGGGGTGAAATCAAGCATCCCGCACAACCTGGCATAGACTGGGTCCTGAACAGACACACTGACCTGTGTTGAGTTGGTACTACATGAGATAATTATGCAAATCGTGGTTCCAAGATAGTCTTCTGTGTCAAACATTGGTCCTATGCTTCAGTTAAGAAAAGTAATTCCCGTAATGTCACATGTGATGATCTATAGTCTGTGTTTAGCACATGGCAGGTGATGAGTAGATGTTCTCCGCATCCCCAGATCAGCCCCCTGTGCCACCTCACAATAAGGGTGTGGGTGTCCAGTTCTTGAGGCAGGGGTGGGGGGTCGGTTCAGACCATGGATCATTTTCCAAGGTCTCAGGATTCCAAGATCGTGGATCGTGGAGTCTCCCGTGGGAGGGGAATGCTTGGTCCCAAATACACAGCTCTGGTCGTCCCACCATCTCCTCCGAGTGACACAGCATGGTCAGGGTCTGTGCCCTCAGGGCCACCTCAGGACACTTACTCATAACTCTGGTTCCTTTTGCTGCCTGGATACTTCTGAGGGTATGACTACAGGGGATTAGCTGGCCAACACCTCATTTTATTAGTCTGTTAAATGTAGGTTTAAAGTAATACACCTCAGATGGAGACAGCTTATTCCAGCCTACCAAAAATATTATGAACGTTTACAAGGTCTGAAGGATGATGTAATGGTGATGAAATTCAGATGTGTCGCATTACACTAATGTCTAATTTAGCCCTGACTCAGTCGATAGAAATATGTATTTCCCCACAAACGTGGTCTCATAGCTGCCTTGTAGGGCGAAGGTGATGAGGTTGTCTGTCACATCACCTCAGAAGTCATGAAACAGCTGAGTGACCCTCCCCCCTCCCTGCCCCCCTCAGAGAACCTGTCTGCCAACTTGTCACTGGGCTCCCCTTCCCTCCTTAGGTCCCCTTCCTGGTATACAGAGTTTTGATGCTTTCAAGCTTCTCCATCAATAGGTGACCTCTGACCGTTCATCATACTAAGAAATACATGGTTGATAAGGGCTCAGACTGACGCTTATCCTAGGTACAAATGCTCTTAGCAGCCATCATATTCTCTCCATCAGAAGGCATCTAACCACTCACAGACAACTGAGCAAGCAAAAGGCTGGCCTTGGGCCTTCCTTCCTACTGATTGTGTGATTTTATTTATTTTGCTTGTGTGATTTTAAATACATCATATAAACTCCCTTTAATTCTCAGTTTCCTCAACTGTAAAATTGCAATAATAATAATAATACCTCCTTTATAAACTAGTGGTTAAGTGAGAGAATATATGTAACCACGCAGTATTTGGCACATAAAAGCTGTTCAAAGAGCAGATATTCTTTTTTAAAAAAGATTTTATTTATTTATTTATTTATTTATTTATTTATTTATTTGAAAGAGAGAGCACAAGCAGGGTGGGGAGGGGCAGAGGGAGAAGCAGACTCCCCGCTGGGCAGAGAGCCCAATGCGGGACTCGATCCCAGGACCCTGAGATCAGGACCTGAGCTGAAGGCAGATACTTAACCGACTGAACCACCCAGGCGCCCCTCAAACAGTAGATATTCTCATTGAATTATTAAAATCTTGGCAAGTTAAATTTCAGGTATCGGTCATGGAAATATTTTAGAACTTAAGGTCTTTGTACAGTGAGAGAGAGAGGGAATGGAGTTTAAATCCCTAGACAAGGAAGACAGAAGGTCAGTGTCACGGTGTCACTGTGATTTACCAGTCATTTGTAGTGTGAGCCTCAGGAAAACCATCTGTAAGATGGAGGTAGTAATGCTTACGAAGTGGCTAACAGAGCACCTGGCACATAAGCCTCAAAGAGTTCAGCACTGTTGGGCGCCTGGGTGGCTCAGTTGGTTAAGCAACTGCCTTCGGCTCAGGTCATGATCCTGGAGTCCCTGGATCGAGTCCCGCATCAGGCTCCCTGCTTGGCAGGGAGCCTGCTTCTCCCTCTCCCGCTCCCCCCTCTTGTGCTTTCTCTCTCTCTCACTCTCTCTCTCAAATAAATAAATAAAATCTTAAAAAAAAAAAAAAAAGAGTTCAGCGCTGTTATCATAATCACAACCCGTTTTCCCCATACTAGTTCCTCCACCAACCTTGTCCTCAGGTCCAGCTTCTATACACAGGAACAACCTGGGTTCCTAAGCCCCATTCCAGAATTTAGGCTGGGACAGCTCTCCCCACTTCTCAGGGTCTGTTCCTGCCACGGGGCATTTGCAGCCAGCTAAAAATCATTCCCACAGATTTCCGGGATCCACTCCTCACTGCCTCCACGTGGCTTTGTCCCGTGGAAAGGCAATGTCACACTAGGCACAGACGGAGAACAGCCCCCTTCCATTCCTACCAGGGGCCTGGAGGTGGTCCTACCTGGCTCTCACCTCTCATTCCTGGGATGGGCACAAAAGCAAGGGAGGCTTGGCCCCTGAAATGAATGTATTCAGCAACCAGCAAAGGGAAAAGTGGCCCCGAACGTAGCTTTTGCCATTGGCTTTGCCAGAATGTGCTGGACCTGGGCAGAAAAGAAATCCCGGAGACAAGCGTCTTCTATGTGTCTTCGACTCTGGGGAGAAGTAAATTGTAAGTTGTCTCATTTATGATCAAAACTGCCAAAACTAGTAAAATGTTCTGAAAATGTTTCTATCCACGTGTCCCTAAGCAAACATGTCAACATGGAGGGAATTTTGTTCCCACCAAAATTGGTAATGAAGACTAATTCTTACTACCAAGGTGAGGTCTATCTTGAAGCTAAGTGTTCAGCAGGTGTCCGTCCCTGAGCTCTCGCTGTGTGCACTGCGCTGTTCTGGGCTTTTGTGGGCAGCAGGGACGCTTACGACTGAGTCCTGCCCACAGGCGCTTATGAGTTGATTGGCACTTCTTAGTTCCCTTTTAATTCCAAGGAAGCTTTTAGCCTTTTCGTAAAAGAATGACAGAGATGAGTCTAATACCACAGGGCTGGCTGTCAGATGGATTCTTCTATGACGCAGTGGCCTTGGACATGAAAAGGAAACAAAAATATTTCATTATAAGATTTTCTTCTTCCCTTCCTCTCTCTCTCTCTCTCTCTCTTTCTCTCAGACACATGCAGGCATGCACACACACACGTGAACACATAGACACATACATACATCACACACATAGCACACAAAAAAGTGGACCCATCGCTGAGGTGGCTGCAAACATTTGAAAATTGCACTGCCCTTCTAAAAGTCTTGCAGTCTTGGGGCGCCTGGGTGGCTCAGTTTGTTAAGTGTCTGCCTTCAGCTCAGGTCATGATCCTGGAGCCCCGGGATCGAGTCCCGCATCGGGCTCCCTGCTCAGCGGGTAGTCTGCTTCTCCCTCTGACCCTCCTCCCTCTCATGCTCTCTCTCTATCATTCTCTCTGTCTCCCAAAAAATAAATAAAAATCTTTAAAAAATTAAAAAAAATAAAAGTCTTGCAGTCTTTGTATATAACTTTGTATATAACTTTGTATATAACTTTGTATATATATATAAAACATATATCCTATATATCCTATATATATCACATACAAAATATATCAAAATTTCATAGATATGAAATATTGATATATTTTGTATGTGATATATATATATATGAATGGGGGAAAAAAGGAGGAAAGAAACCCAAAAGGCTAGAGGATGAAATGCCTTGTGTAAGATCACAGTGCTTTGAGCGAAGCCTAGGTCAGGCCTCAGCTCATTTCTATCTTTCATTCGTCCCCAGCTGTTTATTAAGCACTAACTTTGTGCCAGGCGCTGTGCTGGGCACCAGTGATCCAAGGGGGCACAACAATTGCACACAGTTCCCTCCCTCGCAGGGCTCATAGACTAGCCAGGAGGACAATAGTCAACAGTCACACAAAGGAATGGGAGTTTCTACTCTGGTAAGAGATTCACATGCCATTAGAGAAGGTACCTTAGCAGGGCAGGAAGGATTCCTGCAGGAAGGCATTTGAGATTCGTTTGAGATCTGCAAAGTAGGCAGGGGGAGAAGGGGAGATGCGCCCAAGATAAAGGACAGTCCTCGTTCCCTGTCCAGGAAAATGCTTCGATCACTGGTGTGGCTGGGGCTGGCTCACAACAGGCTCACACCTGCTCCCCAGTAAGCTTCTCTTCCTGGCTCACACTCAGTGAGGTCACGCTGGTAGTTTCCGGTTTTCCATGGTGAGAGTATTCACACCATAGAAAGCAGCAGGGCTACAAATCAGGACTCCTCTCCCCTTGGAGAGCTGATTTTACTGACACACCATGGGCTCTATATATTCCGCCTGCTTCCTAGCTGTGGGTAGCACAGACCCTGCCCTTTTAGCCAAATGCCTGATCCCCCTCCTGAGAAACTCCCCAAAGAGCCTATTCCCGGTTAGGGCTGTTTACTTCAGACCCTGGGCCATCTGGCTTCTCCTGGGATCCAGGACATCCCAGCAAGTTAATAGCAAGAAAGTAGCAAGCA
Organism: Neomonachus schauinslandi; assembly: GCF_002201575.2. NCBI lineage: Eukaryota > Metazoa > Chordata > Mammalia > Carnivora > Phocidae > Neomonachus > Neomonachus schauinslandi. The sequence goes on along the minus strand of NC_058406.1, from coordinate 95,726,931 downwards.
AGAAAGAGCCCATTCTTGTGGTCGTCGTCACCCCCCTGCCATCTAATGATATTTTATCAACCACCCACGCCGGCCCAGCACTGTATGAGACACTTGGCTGGGCAGATTTCAAGTCAGGCTTTGACCCCTCAGGAATTCGGAGCCTGGCTGAGGCTGCTGGGCTGACATTGTTCTTCCTTAACATAACTTGGGCTGCTCAGGGCACAAGAACCAGGGGCTGAAGGGGATTCGGGGATGGCACCACTGAGTGAGTGGAGGTCAGAGTTCACCATATATGTGACTTAGTCAAGTTTCTTAAACAACTGATGCTGCTCCCATTGCAGCCCCACTGCCAATTCTCTGAGGAGAGTTGCCGGAAGAAAAAGTGAGTTCTGAGTCCTTACAAAGACTGGCAGGAAGCAAGGATGGGCGGGCATCCCGGGGACAGGATTTGCAGGGGAAACACCTTTGTTTCCAGGGCACGAGTGCACGTGTGTGTGTGTGTGTGTGCACGTGCATGCGCGTAATGTCTGCTGTGCATGCAGAACATGGGGGAACAGACAGAGGCTGTGGCTGGTGGTGCAGGTGCACGTGAGGAAGGCAGGCAGGGCTGTGAGATGGAGAATCCCAAAGGAAGAGACCAGCCATGGGGTCTGGTTGGGAAAAGAAGCTGGGCACTGGAGATGGAGAGAATCACTTTCTGGCTGCTCCCTTCCAGTTCCTGGGCAGGACCCAGTGGCTACCACAGTTGGCCCCCACTGGGGCAGCACCCCCTGTGCTATGGAAGTTCAGTCGTACTGCGTGGACCTCCAATCTGATTTGAAAGCTGGGTGACACCAGGAAGCCTCCCAGCGAGTATTTGCTGTGAAAGCCGGGCATGAACATGCATGATTCAGGGGGTCCTGGGAAGCCACCCAACATTATCTGCCCCTAGCCCCACTCCAGGCACCACCACTTGGGTTGACAGTGAGTCTCCAGGAGGCTTCCGTTAATAGCAAAACCAAAAGTGATCAGGGCAGCATTACCAGCTTCTAACACCTAGTGTCGGATTCACTTCTGGATCCTCAGGCTGCACGCTGAGGGTGGCAGGGGATACACCGAGGGAGAGAGGCCTGCCAGAGCGGGTGTGGGTGGGAGGCCAGCAGGGGGCCTGCCGGGGTGGGGAGGAGGTGCTGCTCCTGGAGCCGTCATGTAGGTCAGTGCTGTGTGTTCGGAGTACGAAGGAGAGCACGAAGGAGAGGGTGGCCGGAGATCACGGAAGTGGTGGGGAAGGAGGTTGGCACCAATGAGCTGCCCCCAGTAATGCAGGAAAGGGGGGTGGACGTGGACTTCTTGCCCTGCAGAGAAGCTACATCCCCCTCCCTGTGCCTTTCCTGACACTGCCTTGGGTCCCCAGGGTGTCTACCAGCCCTTCTGGCAATGTGCAGTAATCTGAGTGTCCCGGCCCGGGTGCTGTGAGTCAGTGAGAACATCCGCAGCGGACCCTGGGCAAGTCATCGGGGGAGGGGCTATGGGCAGTCTCTGGTGTGGTTGTGCAGGTGTGCCCCGTGTGGGGTGTCTAGCCACGGGGCTGAGTGGGGACTCTGCTTACGCAGCCATCCCATTGGCATGGGGCTGCATCCTCCTGAGCAAAGGGCACCCTCTGCAATTCACACAAAGGCTCCCTATGGCCCAGCTGCACCATGATCCTGGGCCTCCAGAGAGGATGGAAAGCCCAGAGAAGAGAGAAGGCAGCTGCCGTGGGGGACAGGGGAGAAGCCCCCCTTTGTGGGAGGGAAAGGTGAGGACCAGTGTTGCCCACTTACTGACTCCTGGAGCTGGTACAGGCTTATCCGTTTACTCCACCGAAATGCATGCTGTCTGAAGATGAAGGGGGGCTCCCCTTATTAACATTGAAGTAATTAACGTGTTGATGTTATTATGCTCATTGTCTCAATATTGTTAAATGAAACATCTTATTGCTGATAATTATCCCGAGATCACAGAGAACACGGGGCTCCTGCCAGTGGCACGGATGCATTTCCAGTCATACAGTGAGCGCCAAGGGTTGGCTCTGCAGCCACAGTGTCCCCTGACTGGGGTCTCCTGATGGGCTCTGCTGGGTGGCAGCTCCTTGACAGTCCCAGGTGAAGAGTGCTCAGATACAGCGCAAATTATCCTCCGTGGTCAGATCCCAAAGGATGTGGGTGACAAACACAGTGACATTGTTTCCTTGAGTGAGTCTTGTTTTCCATACGTGGGAGGAATTCCAGACTTGAGAATTCTGCATCCAGACTTCATAGATTTTTTTTTCTAATTGAGACAACACAACTAATGATAAAGAACAATACTAGCCTGGCCTCTTAGCTCCAAAAGGCCCTGGGTCAAAGCCTGACCTCCATAGGGATTGGACCAGATCCAACAGCAACTACTGTCTTCTCTTGTCAAGCCGGACCACAGGCTCCACGAGACCAACTTTCCGTTGGCTTCTGGAGTGTGGAAATAGAGCAGATGTGCCTGCCTACTAATGTGCTGAAGGATGGAACCACTCTCCAGGCTTATTGAAATCAGATGTCCAGCCCTCAGAGCTGCCCTACAAACAGATGGTGACTCCACGCAAGCGCCATCATGTTGGAAAATTACAAGAGCCATGACTCCCTCTCCTCACTGCCATGTGAAACTCCGTTTTTACCAACTGGGTGAGAGAGAAAGGCCTTCTCTTCTCTGTCACACACTCTGAGGGCACAAGCCTGGGTCAAAAAAAGGTACTTCTAGGTAGCTAAAAGAGTACAAAAAATGTGAATACCACAGACAATTCTAGAAGGAAGTGCTCTAAATGTTAATATTAGTTATCTCTGACTGGGTGGGATTAGAACAAAAAACAAGATGGCATATCTGGAGTTGTGCATACTTGTTTGAGAAAATTCCACTCAATCCCCAAAGAATTTTCCAAGGTGTCCTGAGGTTCTGAGGAAATCGTTTCCTCTAAATGCAATATCCTTCAAGGTAAATTTATCTTAAAATTCTAGCTAGTTAATAAACTATTTCAATTGCTTTAAAGTTTAAATCTAAGTCATATTGACTTTCTTTGAGATTTTCAAGGTTAAAATTATGTAATCTGGGTAGAACATTAAGTTGGTGTGAGTTTGTTGGTTAGCTGGTTGATTTTTGGGGTTTGCCTTAGCAAATATATAGTATATACGCAGCCTCAGTTTCCTTCTCTGTGCGCAAAGCAGACAACTGCCCCCACAGCACTATTATGAGCATTAAGTGAGATTGTCTATTTCAAGTACTTACAATCCACAGCATATACCACAGCTATTTGATAAATTTCAGCTATTGTTAGCCATATATATGAAAATGAACTATATTCGTTTGAATGAAATGAATACACATATTTCACTTTCCTTTTCTTTTTTTTTATTTATTTATTTTTAAAGATTTTATTTTTATTTATTTGACAGAGAGAGACACAGTGAGAGAGGGAACACAAGCAGGGGGAGTGGGAGAGGGAGAAGTAGGCTTCCCGCGGAGCAGGGAGCCCGATGCAGGGCTCGATCCCAGGACCCTGGGATCGTGACCTGAGCCGAAGGCAGACGCTTAACGACTGAGCCACCCAGGTGCCCCTCCTTTTCTTTTAAAGATGACACCGAGAGCTGTAAAAAATAAGTGGGCAAAAGAGCAGATATCGAGTGTCTTCTTTTCTGAATTTGTCTCATTTGAAATAGATGTGAGTGTGAAACAAATGTCCAGGGCCCAGCTCAAGCCCCCCAGCCTCCATGTAATGCTTAATTTGGTGAGGCTGGAATTTAGCCCCACAAGGAATCTTAGAGATGATCAGCCCAGATCATTTTACAGATGAGGAAGCTGAGCCCAGAGGTGGGATGACTTACCTGACATCACAGAGTAAGAGAGACAAGACTGGACCCCGGGGCCCTGACTATTGGTGCATCTCTCACTCTGACAGATGATCTCTCAGGTTCTCTACCCTCTGATCGTAGAATGACACTTACCCCCCACTGGTGCCTTATACTACTAGTAATATCACACAGTAGGAGGCTCAGCCCTGGGCATATAGTAGGTACTTGGTAAATGGTTTGGTAATCCAATTCAACAATGGTTTTTGACCTCTGATGTGCCAGTACATGCTCCGCAGTGTAAGGGAGAGGAAGCTAAATAAGACGGTCTCTGCTTTCAGGAAGCTTCCAGAGACTTAACCAGGGAAGGCACAGCAGGGGGCGAGGGGGAATCTCAGAGAGGGGAGACTTATTTAATTTCCTCTACAGAAAATTGAAGGTCAGAAGTCAAGTCACATAATAAACCTCAGTGCACTAGTTCTCCAGGCTCCTTAGCCCAGACAAGTTCCAAAGCTAGATATTTCCAAAATGTATACTTACAGCACTTGACCTCTTCCTTTAACTCCAGATTTCTATGTCAGCTGCCTACTCAGACTTTCTACTTGTATGTCCCATAGGCATCTCAAAGTTAACATGTCCAAACCTAAACTTTTGATTCTACCCCTGAAACCTGCCCCTTCCCCAGTGTTCTCCACCCAGCTGGAAGCTAAAACCTTGGAGCCATCCTGATTCTCCTCCACCTCACAGTCCAGTAGGGAATTTATCTGCCACTCTCCTTCCACATATGTCGCTCACAGTGTCCTCTCGTCTCCCCTACATTGCTGTCCTAGCCCTGACCATCACCACCTCTCGCCCAGATTATGACAGGCGCCACCTGAGCAGTCTTCCCAAGCTTCTGCTCTTGCTCTCCACGGCGCAGGCTCAGCCAGAGTGCTCCTTTAAAAATGTATCAGCTCATGTCGCTTTCCTGCTCAAACCCTCCTAATGACTTCCTTTTCCCTTTAGAATGAAGTCCAAAGCCTCACCAGTATCCATAAATTTCTAGGAAAGCTGGCCATCCTCTGCACTCTCCTGGGCAAGCACTCTGCCCCAGCATGTTTGCTGTTTTCTGCCAAGCACGCTCCTGCCTCAGGACCTTTACACTGGCCATCCTCTCTACCTAGAATGTTCTTCCCACATTTCTTCATAGTTCTCTCCCATACCTCATGCAGGTCTCTTTGTAAGACAAAGACCTCATCAGAAAGACCTTCCCCTGACCAAACTAGCACTTCCCTGGCTTACAATTCCCAAGCCTTACCAAGCTTTGTTTTTTCCAGCTCTTACCACCAACTGACATTTTCTTGACTATTTTTTTCTTAGTTCTCTGTCTAACCCTACTAGAATTTAAGCTCCCTGGGAGCAGAGAACTTTTCCATTCTGTTCACTACTGTATCAGCATATCCAGAGCAGTGCCTTGCCACATAATAGGTGCTCATTATATATTTGCTGCATAAGTGAATTGACAGTGTACCTCCATTCTGTGTTTCTGTTTAGTTGTTTGTGTACAACTCTTACTACCCCGACTAGACCAGCCTTATTCCCCTCTGTAATTCCTGTAGTTCTGAGTGTGGCACATCTTCATGGAACAGGTGCTCATTACACGTTTGTAATTGAACAATTGCCAACCACTAGCCACAAATTATGTGACTTCAAGCCAGTTCGTATCATCTACAAGAGGCATTTTGCCCAAAGGCTTTGTTCGTTTTCCTGAGAGATGGTCCCAGCCTTTCATTAGAACTTGGGCAGCCATTCTGGGGGGAAGGCATGGCACAAATGGGGCTTTGTGTGATGGAGAAAACAGGGAGGTGCAGACACAGCACAGTTCTCTGCAGCGACCTTTGCCAGGGCCGCGCATTCAGAGCCAAGCTCTGGGGAAAGCAGCAGAAGCAAATGTGACCAAAGGGGCTGATTAGACCTGAGCCACGAGGGTCACGGGGTCCGTGTTGGGGGCAAGGGGTAAACCACACGGCCGCCGCACCATGCAGGCAAACCTCAGTGAGTCAGACGCACCAGGATTTGTGCTCCTGTCTTATTCCACTCCTGACAACTCGGTTCCTGGGCTCCAAAGTCGCGTGCGTTCCTTTGCGGGTAAGGGACGGGGCCTTAATGCAGTGCCACCCTCAGGACCCGTGCCCGGAGGCCCTCATGTCGGTGAGGCTGTGCTGAGGCCCCTTCCCAACAACCGGCGCCTTTGGAAGGCATCCAGAAACAAAATTCAGGATTATAAGTTGGGATAGAACATGACACAATGTACTAGGAATCATTTTAGAAATTTATCTTAAAATCAAAGCTACTTGCAAAAATGGATTTAGCTCTGCCTCAACTGTATCCTCAGGCTCAAATGTTTAAATAGAAATAATTCACAAAATGTGTCACTGTCTGGTTGTGTTTTCTCCTGGTGGGAGTAGAATGTTACTCAGCCCTCCGGTTCGCCATCAATTATTTTTAAACTGCTTTGTCTTTTAATAAAAAGCCTTTGGGATCTGGAAGGCTTGTTTCGAACGTTGATGAGAAAAGGAAAAACAACTATACATTTGAAAGGTATACGAAAGGGAAAAAAAGGAAAAGCTTTTAATAAGAAAAGAAACTTAATATGCTACATATTTTTGCTTTTACCTTTTTAGTGGATTGGTGCCCGTAAGTGATCCTTATAATTGGAAACTGTGCAAGGAAACCCACCGAAATCAAAGCAAGCGCAGATTTATAGAAAAACAAGCAGCAGCTGCTTCAGATCATCTAGGGCTCTGGGGCCAGCAATCTGCTGAGAATTTATCAAGCCCAATTGAGCAGTTCAGGGCAGAAGGCATTTAAAAAATAAAAGTACAAGCCCATTGGGAATATTAAGAATAGATTCATCCAAACTTTTGAAGAATGTGCATCCAGGGCTCAAGCCATTAACAACAAGCCAAAGCAGGACTCGAGAAACCAGGGTTGCAGAGGCCACTTACAAAAGCTACTTAAGGGCAAGGTAAAAAATATCCTGGTCTGCCCTTCACACAGTCCTGGCTTAGAGGGACAGGACTTCCTTTTTCCTCTCTCTAGAAAATCTCCAGATCCTAATTTTTGAGGCTCCATCGTACTGGTCAATTCAAGAAGCCATTTTCTTTGGATAGTGTAGACTATTCTCAAAGTGACTTTTTTGGTATATTGATCCAAATTTATGTTACCAAATCTTCAGCAAAAAGTATGCTTCCATGATCAAGTAAGTTTGACCTCACATAAGTGAATCCTTCCAGAGATTCCCAGTGCATACTGGCACATGGAACACTTTGATAAAGAAAGCTCTTTCCAACCCAATTCTGAAATGCATTTGACCATGGAACCCTTGTTTGATCAAACCTCTTTGGACATCCTGGGGGTGGGAAACACTGGTTTAGACATTCCTGTGTCTTCAAGGCTGATATCAAGGTCCACTTCTTATTCAGATCATTCATTCGCTTCTTAAGTGGAGGTTAATTTAATGGATTCTACAGGTCAAGCTCTGTCTGGACACCGAAACAGATACAAAGAAGAAAGTATCTAGGTCCCTGTGCTCTGGTAGCTGTCAATGTAATGGGAAAGATAAATGTGAACAAACATCAACAATTTCTTGTGATACAGTCTTCTCTGAACCCCATTGCTGCTGACAGTCTATACAACACAATTTAGAACCCAAGTTACTCGCTAAACATGTCCTGTGCACTGGTCTTATCTCCCCCTATGTTGTTTATTATTTGAAGGCAAAGCTCATACTTTATACTTGTCTAGTATTTATGATACTGAGCATGGAATTGGACACAGTAGACCTACTATTCAATGAACACTAGTTAGTTGATTAAAGACTAAACCAAATGAAAACAAACAACAAAGACTAAACTAGATGATCCCTTAGTCCTTTTAAGTTTTGCAGAGTAGCTAAGAGTCTTTGTCAAATATTTGTACAACCCTATGTCTAGAAAATTACAGTGAACCTTAAGAATATTGAATAATTCATGGCTCTAGTTTTCCAGAAGCTGTCTTAATGCCATAGAAGTAACAAAATTAATGTGTGCTACTCCTCCAAATAGGCAAGCCACAGCAAACTAAAGCAATTTACTCTCTGCTTATATGCTTATAGACATATCTTAAGTGTTAAAATTTAGTGATTTGACCTTGTAATCGGAAAACAGCCAAGTTTCTGATTTTACATATGGGGATCCTGAGACTCGAGTGAATGTTTAGCTCTTCATCGTAGAATTTAATACAGATTAGGGTTAGCCACAATTGGTAACACTTGGGGAGTTGTTAATTTCTTGCTGGCAGTTTCACTGTAAATTCCCTTCATAAATTTTAGATTTAAACTTGGCATTGTCATCTAGATTTTATGCACATTTATTTGATTTACATATGCTGAGTGGTTCCTAATTGTATGATCAGTCAACAGACAGCACCTCAGATGTTTTATGTATTTCAGAATTGTTCAGAACCACAGAAACTTGGTTTCATAAGTGAGCTAGGAAGTGAATTTAGTTGGGATAAGTTACATTGGCTTCTATTATGATATGGCACAGATTCTCAACCTCAACACATTTTGGCCCAGATGATTCTTTGTTGTGGTAGGTGGTCTTGTGCGCTATAGGATGTGTAGCAGCATTCATGGTCTCTACCTATGAGATGCCAGTAGCAACCTCCCCCCCCACACACCCTGCTATGATGCAGAAATATCTCCATGTGTTGCCAAATGCCCCTGGTGTGGGGTTGTCGGGTCAAAACCATCCCTTCTTGAGAACCATGGATGATAAAAGGACCCCAGGTGGTTAAAGTCAGTTCTAGATTTTTTTTACATCTGTGGATTATCTGTTAGTATGTGCCCAGAGAATGGAAGCTAATGCTCCCAGCGCTTTGGAACTAGCCTGTGTGGCTTAGTACAAGTTACCTAACCTCTCAGAGTCTCAGTTCCCTTGTCTGTTTGATGAGTGTAAGTGAGCAGCCACCGGAAAGCCCCTAGTATAAGACCTAGCAAGTGGCAGGCGTGTATTAAATGTTAGTAGCCCCTTTCCTCTTCCAGCCACTCCTCCCCACTCCTCCTCCTCGTTCCCCAAAGCCTAGGGTGAACACAACCAAATGATGTGCACAACAAATAGCTTGGTGGTTTGTTTCCAATTTTTTCCTTCCATAGAACAGATAATCAGGAGCTAACACTTTATCCAAACCTTATGTGAGCCTCAGAGGATGGAACCGCCTAAGTCAACAATAACTGAAGGAGAATCTGAGTCCTCAACCCTTTGCATTCGTGCCCAAGAACTGCCAAATATAGGGAGTGTGTCCACACACATCGGAACCATTCATGTGTTTCTTATTCTCTGTTCAACGCGATAAAACTATAACTTGAGTAAGGAAAGAGGCTGCTCACGGGTTGAGCATGCTCCCGACGCCCACCTACCCAAAGCAACACTGACTGGACCACTACAGAATGAAGAAGCTCAGACTGGGCACCACGGTGGCAACCTAACATGGGAACATGTCTGCTATCGCCTGACACCTGAGGGGTTTACAGAAAGAACATATGGAAAGGTTTATGGACTTTATTTTCATTATAAAGGCATTATAACAACATTACAAACCATTTGCAATATGAGGGAGAAGAGAAGATCACCCAAAGTTCTAACACTCAATACAACTCTTTTCATTTTATGTATTTACTTCCAGGCCTGGTCTGTCCACATGTGATTTCCCTTGGCTGCAGTGATTTCAAGCATCACTTTCTCTAACCTGCACCCCCTGCCCACTGCCCATTTCACACTAGGTACCCAAGCGTCTCCCTCTGTTCTTACTGTCTTCATAGTTTTCCTATTTAATGACTACAGAGAAATTCTTTTTTTTTTTTTTTTTAAGATTTTATTTATTTGACAGAGAGAGACACAGCGAGAGAGGGAACACAAGCAGGGGGAGTGGGAGAGAGAGAAGCAGGCTCCCTGGGAGCCCGATGCGGGGCTCGATCCCAGGACCCTGGGACCATGACCTGAGCCGAAGGCAGACGCTTAACGACTGAGCCACCCAGGCGCCCCGAGAAATTCTTGAAAAAGATTATCCACGATGTAACTAATTAACTACCCCATTATTGAAGAACACTTGGCTTCTGATTTTGCAGTTATAAGTCATTTAGGAAAAAAAGCCACGAATATAGCTTTTTCCCTTTTAGGATCACTTTCTTAGGATCAAGTCTCCAAAGTGGGATTCATAGGTAAAATCTATGAATATTTGTACAGTTTTAAATATAATATTGTCAAAATTTTGCAATACATCCTTCTGATTATAAAAGCAATCAGCAGCTCACTGCAAAATATTTAGAAAATATAGGAAAGTATAAAAAATAAAAATCACATGTAATCCCTTTAACTTAACTGCTGCTCACATGTGCTGGATTTCCTTCTAGTGGTTTTTCCCATGTCTGTCTTTAATATGTACATCTATTTAAAATTAGTTTTATTATAATAACAAGACTGGGCTTTCTAAAGGAGGAGTTACACATGTTTCTAACTTCAACTAAGACAGATGAGTAATTCAAGTATATATCGAAGGGGTCTTGTCTGAGTGTGAAGGAGGCTCAGGGGCTACCCTAATTGTTTCAGTACACCTGAAGCCTCTTCCCCATCACCCACCTTCTGTTCAAAGCCATCTCTCTGCCCTTCCTGCCAACAGGCATTCTCTAGCATTCAGCATTGAGCCTGGCTGCTCTCATGCCAGGATTGTGTTCTAAAGTCAGCGTGCAAGAGATCTGCGAAGTGTCACCAGATGGACCTTCAAAAACCCCTAAAGAAGGCACCTGAGTGGCTCAGTCGGTTGGGTGACTGCCTTCAGCTTGGGTCATGATCTCAGAGTCCTGGGATGGAGCCCCGTGTCGGGCTCCCTGCTCAGTGCAGAGTCTGCTTCTCCCTCTCCCCTGCCCATGCTCTCTCTCTCTCTCTCTCTCAGATAAATTAATGAAATCTTTAAAAAAAAAAAAAACTAAGGAAGACCCCACATTGGAGAATAACATAATGCCCCCAATAAGTCCAACCAGCTAGTTTTCCTCCGTGTGAGAACAGATCACTCTTTCTCTAGTTGAGCGCCAGGTGAAGTAGTTGGCTTACAAAGAGGCCATCCCGTTTAAACATACAAATGCCCAATGGTAAATTCACACACAGGCTCACAGAAGAAGAGGTCAGTGGGAACTAATGCTGATAGAAGAATGGTCTCCATCTCTTGTGCTCATCTGGTGGAGCGATGTGAAGAATCACCCTCACTATTAAATTGTTATCCATTCTCTCTCCTTGTTTCCTTCCCCCTCCCTTCTTCCCTCCTTGTACTCATTTGAATCGCTTCGTGAATCCACACAGGTTTAATGCTTTCGTAAGGAGAGGCCTTCACAGTTATTCAGCCTGACTTGAACATGGCTCATGACAGGGGAGTCTAGCTCGGTGGGGCACCCATCCCCTTCTCTGGATGTCAGGAGTATCCTCGTGTGGAGGTAGGACCTGCGTCTCCTCCAGTTCTGCCCGTCCATCCCGACTGTGTCTCCTGGAACAATGGAGAGCAGCTCTTCTCTCCCTCCCCTCGAAAGCCTTCCTGAATTTATAATGTCTCCAATTCATCCAGTCATTTTTGTTCTGGAGTTGTTTCCAGATGCCTCGCCTTCCTGGTTTGCCTTTAATGCTTGCCGTGCAGAGGAGGGGAGGGCTGTGGGTCCCCTCCGTTCCCGGACTTCCTGCGCCTGGTAGTGGGGAAATGGCAGGGAACCAGCGGGATGGCGGAAGCATACCTCCAAGCCAGTCTCTGTGCAGCTTGAGCTCCAGCAGCCCGCATTCCAGATTTATGGATGGCACCTGGGGAAGCAATGATGCAAGCCAATGTGAAATCCAAGTACATCATCATTTATCTGTGTTTGGATTTGGTTTGGGGTTTTATTAATGACAGAGGATTTGATTAAACAAAGTTTATGCTATAACCAACTCCAGCTGGATCTAAGCATCAATGGGAAACCCCAATTCCCCTGATATTGTCCTTTTGTCCTTTTCCCTCACAATTTCTCTTCCAAGTCATTTTCTCTGAATCTGATAATGGTGAGGTCATTCAATCTCATTTATTTTAAGGGCCAGTCTGGCACTCGGAGCACGGCAGCTCTGTGATGAAGGATTTTGTGTTGAAGATGTGTACCCTGGGATGTGGCCTTATCCTAACCTATGGAATGAAATCACTGTGTCATTCTGCCAAGGCAATGTTATCATTGGGTTTGGGCTCAAATTTGGAATTTTTCCAGCAAAAATCATATTCTAATGGACTGTTGATTGAAACATCGTCAGGATTATCTTGTAAGGTTACCAGAAGCCAGTTTAGTGAAATCTGGGTTCTTGGTGGGGAGGGGGACTTGCTAATTATAAATGGCTCCAATTACCTGTTTCTTGGTCTTTTTCTCTAGGCTGAGGAGTGTGAGTCTGTTTGCAATTCGGGCAGGGATTCCTTCCATCTCACTACAGCTGAGGCTGAGGCCATCTTCAGCGTGTTCTGTCAATCCCTTTCTTTCTTCCATCGCCTGCTCTCTCTGGTTCCTCTCCAGGCTACTCTCTCTCTCCTTTGCCCTGTGCGTCTCCCTGTTGACCCTCCTTCTGCTTTGCCCACTTCCCTCCTTTCTCGATTGCTTCTTATGATACCATTGACCTTTGAACTGCACAGGTCCACTGATACATGGACTTTTCTCAATAAACACCATACAGCACTGTAAACGTATTTTCTCTTCCCTCTGATTTTCTTTTTTTTTTTTTTAAGATTTTATTTATTTATTTGAGAGAGAGAATGAGAGACAGAGAGCATGAGAGGGAGGAGGGTCAGAGGGAGAAGCAGACTCCCCGCCGAGCAGGGAGCCCGATGCGGGACTCGATCCCGGGACTCCAGGATCATGACCTGAGCCGAAGGCAGTCGCTTAACCAACTGAGCCACCCAGGCGCCCCCCCTCTGATTTTCTTAACTACATTCTCTTTTCTCTAGCTCACTTTATTGTAAGAATACAGTATGTGATATATGTAATATATAAGATATGTGTTAATCTACTGTTTATGTTTTTGGTAAGGGTTCTGGTCAACAGTAGGCTATCAGTAGTTAAGCTCTAGAGGAGTCGAAATTTCGTGTGGATCTTCAACAGCACGAGGGGTCAGCGCCCTTAACCCCCACGTTGTTCAAAGGTCAGCTGTGGCTCCATCTTTCTCACTCCGCTTCTTCAGTTTCCCTCGATAATGACATCAGGTTTCCTAAGGGTAGGGCGAATCCCAGGTCACTTAGTTTGTCCTGCAGGTGTTTGGTTGGTCTGATACCATCTGTTCAGGACTCATCTATTCATGCCACAAACACTCCTCAGGCTCCCAGCTGATGGGAAATGAGAAAGGCGTTTTCTCCCTCTGTGCCTGACCTGGGCTCGGCCCCAGGCTGGCCCCTAATTGGAAACAGCAGGTCCAGCACCAGAGCCAGGCCCATCGCGGTGCCAGCATTATTCAGATCCCCCATGGTGCCCTGTGGGGATTGGGCCAAGCCACTTAATTCATGGCCACTGTGTGCCCTTCTGATGTGTCTGCCAAAATGTCACTGTCAGCCTGTAGGTGACAGCCATTGCTCACTGGTGAAGAGCCTTCCTGTGATTTGCACTTTCCTGCTCACGCTATTCTTGAGAAGTTAAAAGAAGACAGAAACCCTGTGACTTTTAAAGAGGGTTTCTGGAGGCTGTGGGCCAGTGGGCTAAAGAGACTGTCAGATTTTCATCCCAGAGCTTCAGATGAAAACCCCTGATCTGGTGCACACATAGCAGCATGATTCCTCATAGGTATTCTGTTTTTCATAATGGGAGTTTCTCATTTATCTCGGAAAAAACAATTTCACCTGCTAACAATGAAAACAACCATGTCTGCCTAAAAAAAAAAAAAACAAAAAAAAAAATCAAAAAACACTGATGGTACCTCAACTCCTCTTCTTTGCCTTTTGATTGACTTCTGTTGTATGAAATCCTCACTGCTGAGAGCATGAAGCCTGGACAATTGAACCCTGATTGAGTAATTCACACAGTTCTGGGAAATAAAGTCAACAATTCACAGACTGAATCCACTTCTGAATGCTCATCCACCAAGGACCCTTGATATTCGATCTCTTGCATTTCTGTTCAGTGTTTATTACTTTCTACCTATCCCTCAAACCAAAGTCATAGTTTGGTAATTTCTTGTTTTAGAAAGTGACAAACAGAGCAGGCAGAGAAAACACTGTATATTTTGGACTAAAAATGAAATCATTAGGGTAAGTTTCTATTCTTAGTGACTGGAATTTTACTCTGGTTCTGATTAAGCTCAACAATGATATTATATTCGATGTTTTCCTGTAAATGTATGAGATGGTTTTCTATTGCATGTCCATGAATGGAAATATTAACAGACTCCACTTGGCTCCATCAGCCTCTGGCTTGGTCTTCACACCCAAAAAGCCAACCAGCAGAGAATCACATCCCAGCCCAGAGTGAGTAGTTCCTGTCTTGCCTGTGGCTTTTGTTCATGGTCTCACAATTAAGAGTAAATCGTATCCAGAAAATGTATGAAAGTAAGTGGAATAGCTATATTCCAATGTCTATAAATTACTCAGGAAGAAACAACTGCACATTCTAAGCATCCAGCTTCTGTGCCTCCATTTCTTTTTTTAAAGATTTATCTTATTTTGAGAGAGCGAGAGAGAGTGGGGGTAGGGGCAGAGGGAGAGAGGGAGAGAGAATCTGGAGCAGATTCCGCACTCAGCACAGAGCCCGACGGGGGACACAATCTCACGACCCTGAGATCATGACCTGAGCTGAAACCAAGAGTTGGATGTTTAACCAACTGCGCCACGCAGGTACCCCTGTGCCTACATTTCTGTCAGAACAGTGGGTCTTTCCAGAGTCCATTTCTTGGTGGTTAGAGTATTTAAGCAAGGAGGGAGTACGGTCTATGGGTTCCCTCAAGGTTGTAAACAAAGAGAGTCTCCTGACAGACAAGTGGAGAAGTTTAGGTATTTTATAGTTAGAAAATTATAGATGTCAGCACTAGATTTTTAAAAGCAGTTAGGTAAATTTGGGAATAAAAAATACGTGAGAAGTCATGGAATAGCTACACTCAATACAAAACCCAGAGGGCAAAGCTCTCACTCCTGTGAATGGTCAGATTTGTGAGCAATCTAGCGTTGGTGTGGAGGAGGGTGCCACAGAGCAAGAGGCCTGGGCTCTTGTGCGTCACACCATCCACTAAGCAGTGTCACCTTGCACTTTTCCACCTCATGCTGAGTGGAAGTTACCTTATCTGTAAAATGGGGATAATACTGATCTCAGAGATTTCTAATAAGTATTTTAAAAGATAACTTATGGAAAACCCTCAGTAGACTGTCTTGCACATAATACACAATAAATGTTCCATATCATTAGTGGTAGTAGGTGTATTCACTTCTAACCCACAGTTCATGTGCGTGAAGTACTTATTTTAATACATCATATTACATTACATTTAATTTTACACCTAACATAGAGGTAATTCTATCTTTATCAACACCTCTCAGACAGCCTAAGGGAGAGGCCTAAGGGGAGTCTTGGGGTATTTCTATGCCACCCCTGCCTTTTCTCCCCCTGCCCCAAGCCCAAACTCAAATTTCCAATGTTGGTGTACTCACCCTTGTGGCTGAGGAAAAAGCATGCCAGGGAGTTGGCCAAGCCTCCTCCTGGGACAGCTTGGTGGGCCCCTTCTCCTGCTGGCACAGAAGATGGGGAGAGAGCCATACTCGGGCTCTCAGGGGACTCCCCTCTTACAACTGGGAGCCAATCACTGCTATGGAATCGGACTAATCAGAGGAGTACCTCCTTCCGGAGGTTGACGGGAGGGGTCAGGGAGAGCTTTCTGTCCCTGCAGGGGCCTAAACACAAAGTCCATTTGTCTTCAGATGTGAAGAAATAGAAATCCTCAAAGATATTGGCAAAAATTGTACACTTATCCTTAATACAATGCATCAAGCAAATGGAAGAACCTGCCTCATTTTGGAGGACCAAGGTACATAATTCCTTATTTACCTTTGTGAATTTGTGTGTGTCTGTATGCAGTGTCCTTGGGACCATCATAGATATTCCTCTTTTGAGGTGATTTTATCAAGGTCGAAACTGAATAATGTTGTCTACATTATTGGCCATACAAAGATAACAGCAACAATAAGACAAACAACAAAATCTCAGGAGAAAGAAGGCGTGGGGAGGGAAGCAGCTTCCAAAATAGGTGCTGGGAAATGTATCATGGAATAGACAGGAGAACAGGAATACTGATTTCTAGACCCAGCTCTATTCACCACTCCACTGGAAGTTATATGGACCTAAACAATTCATTTAACTACTCTGAAGAGAATAGATGACCCCCAGGCGTGGCTCTCTTCTGGTTCTGCTGATGCTATTGACAGCCTAAGGGGAGGTCTTGGGGTATATTGGCCAGACTTCCCTGACTCCAGAAAGTCCTTTAAGCCTTTGGTAGTGGTGGTGATGGTCATGGTGATGGAGGAGGCGGTGGTCATGGTGGTGGTGGTAGCAGAGTGGGTTGGAGAGAATGCTGCCATATTCCACGGGTCTGAATAAGAGACATGACTGGGACAAATGCTGTGACAGGTTTGAGAAGTGGGCAGAGAGCAATGGGCAATGAGGCACTATGACTTAATGGGCCCAAGTGCATACGTCCAAGCCTGTAACTGCAGCCCGAGTCTTTCGAGATGATTCCTCTCTCGGGGACAACGCAAGCAAAACAGACATGCTTAACCAACTGAGCCACCCAGGTGCCCGCAAAACAGACATGCTGAGGCAGATAGACACGCACTGTTCTACTGGTTGTGACTTTGCAGGGACATTTTTTTATTTGTTTTATTTTTCCATTTTTATTTATTTTCTTTTTTACCCTAAAAAATAGTTTGAATCTGTATTTTGGGAATATGGAGATGAGGTCTGTGGAGAGAAGGAAAAGTTGAAGCAGTTAAACAGAAAGCCGGGACTGCAGGTGGACACAGTGCAGGCACAGAGGAGAGCCCTTCTTGTACAGAGCAGGCCACAGTCTGGCTCAGGCAGAGTTTAAAAACAGCCGAGGTTAATGCACAATTCCACAGGCTGGGGAGACACCCTGGGACAGAGGTGAAAGCTGGAGCCAGGCCTAGCGCCTGGGGCCCAGAAGGAGCTGGGACAGCCAGTCAAGTGCCCTCCTTCCTGAGGACAAAGGGCAACACTCTAGACTAGACCAGACTAGATGTCCGCCATGGGGACTCATGGTGGACGAGTCCCCAGAAGGCCTAAGAGGTACAGCTCCCTGCACGGACAGAGGCCTGGCGCCAGGAACCCAGCGGAATTGCAGACAAAGGAGTGAAATACTAACAAATGGTTTTCATTATCATCACACAGCCTCCACCCTCATTCTGTATGTGTGTGCTCCGGTTTTTTCTCTTTTTTTCATCTTTTCCTGGGTTGTAACTAAACAATGAGGTGATTGCCATCCCACTAGATTGCACAATAGAACCAGTGGCTGGGTTGAAGCATAGCTTTCCCCAAATAAATTCTGGACAAGAGAAATGAGCAGGCTGGAAATAAGGAGTTTGCTTGGCACAACACCTGTGTGTGCTTTTTAGCGCTGGTAATGGAGGCGGGTTGAGGGTCCTCGGAGAGTTAAGACACTTAGCTCCTCAGCAGTGCACCTGTCAGCCCACCAATGGGGCATTCTCCTTCTTCAATGAAGTTTCACCAAAATGAAAGGGGGGCTTACCCAGTTATCCAGGAATATAAATTGGGACCACTTGCTATTTCCCAATATAATAGGAAATAATGATTTACTTTGAATAAACTGGTGCAGCTATGGGAAGAGTTTTCTATTCTGTTCAAGAAACATTCACTAAGTGGCTACTCTGGGACAGCCTGTGGTTAGAAAAACACCAAAGACCTCAAGAAGCCAACAATCAAGCGGATGCCCAAATTTGTCCCAAATCCCTTGGATACCTGAGCATAAATTTAACCACGAGGTTACCTCCGTGTTGTAGTCTCCTTGTGATTCACTTTCCCTGTAAGGCAGCAATTACCCTAAGCAAAGATGCTATCAACTATATGGGGCCTGGCACGTTTTCGTGATGGCCAAAGAGCATCGTGCTCCCCAAACTGTAGTCATAGCTGGAGCAGCTTCCTCCCTCTGACTGCCACGTGGCTGAAGAAAACGGATCATTCCAAAAACAAATGTTTCAGTTCGTTACTCAGCACTTTTGTTGGGAAATGATTGCAGATAATCATCTTGCAGCTGCAAAAGGAGCGTTTTACACTTGCTCAGACGGGGCCACTGAGCATGTGCATGGCCAGCCATTCCAACCAAGACTGGGACAAACAGCAGGATCCTTCCTGCCAGAGACAGCCGGACTGGGACATGAGATGGACACAAGGCATCACTTTCAGTTCTGTACCCAGCCTACTAGTAATTCACTACTTGATTCTAGCTGGATGTCTTTAATGAGAGTCATTAGAATAGCTGATATTTGTGTAGCACCAACTAGGTGCCAGGCCCTGGACTAAATGCTCATCTATCTAATCCTCTCAATAACCCAATATGGAAAATAGAATTATTGTGATTTTTGAGGGGAGACACTGAGGCACAGAGAGGTTAAGGTACTTGCTAAAGGTCACACAGCTGATAAGGGGTAGGGCTGAAATGCGACCAACCCAAGGCCTCAGGGTATCAGGTGGCCAGTTTGTGAAGGGAAGCACCTGGACTGCAGAATTACTGGTGGCCCTTTCTTTACAGCTCTTGAAGTCTATCATTATGTGAAATCACAACTGAGATTCTAAAATAAATTAGTTTATAGTTCTTCAGATCTTAAACATCTAAATTTACCTCTTTAGAAACAGCGGGATGCATGGCTGGTTGTGTGTGTGTGTGTGTGTGTGTGTGTGTGCGTGTGTGCATGTGTGCTAAGATAAGAGCTGGAAATGAAGAATTTATACGTGTGTGGTGATGGAGTGGGTGAAACTGACTGCCCTCATCTTTGGAATTTCTAATTACCCATGGTGTTCTGGGTCCCCAGAGACAGATGCCTGCTGTGAGTCTCTTGTTAGCTCTGGACTGAATTGCACCAAGTGCAGAGTTTTTCTTTTGTTCATGATGTCATGGTCAAATAAAACCTAAAAGAAGAAACACTAGAAGATTGGGAATGTTCTGAAATATATGAGAATCAAGGGACTTTCGAAGGGACAGCAGGTTTTCATCTCCCCTGACCTTTTTCCTAAGATAACGAAAGAGCTAGATGAAACTCCTTCAAATAAGATGAAAAATGCCCGTCAAATAGCCCCTCATTATAGTTAACCACTCCAGTGACGTTCTGACAGCCCCCATCAGGGATATACGTTACTGTGTGGTAGGAACCCATTTGGGACTGGGATAGTTAAAGCCGTACACAGGAAGTAGCTAAAACAGCATAAAGCCCCCTGACAAACACACACATGGAAATAAATTCTTCATTTCCAGCTCTTATCTTAGCCTTGGGTTACCTGGGATTTGCATGTGCTGCGTGCCTGGGCAAAGCTGGGCTGAGTTATCTCTTTCATGCCTTGAGTCAGATTTTCTGGGTGTGAAGTCAGCAGACAAGCCAGGAAACGTCAGTGCGGAAGAGTGAGGGAGCTGGAGACACGGTGGCAGCTGTCACTCCAGAGTGGTGTGGTATGGGAAGGTGTCCAACCCATCTTTGGGACTCAGTTTCCCCTTGTGATGTGTTTGGTGCTGGCTACTGTGATCCAGGTTTTCATGGATGCAGAGTGGTTGAGGTGCAGCAGTGTTTGCAGAGACTGAAGTCCAGCTGCTCAAACAGAAACGGCCCTGACTCACCGATGAGTGTGTCTCAAGGACAGGTGCGGGTGTCTCGCGGACAAGTGAGTGTGTCTCATGGACAAGTGTGGGTGTCTCATGGACAAGTGTGTCTCACAGGCAAGTGTGGTGTCTCACAGACGAGTGTGGGTTTCTCATGGATGATGTGTCTCATGGACAAGTGTGTCTCACAAACAAGTGTGGATGTCTCACAGACAAGTGTGAGTGTCTCACGGACAAGCGAGTGTGTCTCATGGACAAGTGTGGGTGTCTCACGGACAAGTGAGGGTGTCTCACAGACAGGTGTGGGTATCTCACAGACAAGTGAGTGTGTCTCACAGACAAGTGAGCGTATCTCACGGGCAAGTGTGGGTGTCTCACGGATGAGTGTGTCTCACGGACAAGTGTGGGTGTCTCATGGACGAGTGTGTCTCATGGACAAGTGTGGGTGTCTCATAGATGAGTGTGTCTCATGGACAAGTGTGTCTCACAAACAAGTGTGGAT